>NW_019231313.1:38558-58394 GCF_002742605.1 Olea europaea var. sylvestris
ATTGCTTTCTAAGTGTAATTATAACAAATGGCATTGTTAATCAAATGGCATTGTTAATCACTATAAATTTAAAGCAGGCTAGTTTTATAAAAATAAAAAATAAAAAAAGTAGGCTATATGAGTGCTTGCTTGATTTACTGCTAATATTTATTAGAAGATTCAAAATAACTAGATTCAAAAAAATATATATTATGAACCAGAAATACAATTATGTTGGGAGGACCCAGCATGTTGATAAATACATTATTATAATTTGTTCCAAGATAGACATCAAAGTATTAAACATGGATGTCAACGTTACGAGTTTGGTGCCATTCCACTAACTGCAGAAATTTTTCATCCCGTGCCCCGCTGAAGGCAGGATGGGCATTTGTCCCATTTACTGTCTCGTTTAATATTTTATATACATATTTTTTTTTGTAATCTTTTTGTTTTTTACCTTTTAAATTTAATCTTTTTAAAAAATAATACTAAATGAGAGCGAGACAAGGCAGCCGATAACCCATCTTTGCCCACCAATCGGAAGAGGAATTTCAGCCCCATTTGGATCCAGTCCGCAGTTCAACCAATTTTTTTTGCTATCACTAATACTAGATAATGCTCAGTAAAACAAGTCAAAATCCTGAGTATTATAGTGGCTCAATTTTGTAGAATGTTGAGTACCAAAAATGGCCTTAGAGCATGGGAGTCAATTTGGATCGGGCCATGTTGCATTAGTGTGGGTGGGCGTCCATAGAGGCCTGTGGCCGAAGGGCTATCAAAGAGGCCTGGCCATGAGTCTACCCTATTTTTTTTCCTCGGCGGGTGGGAGATGAATGTTTAAAAATGTAAACATTTGACAAAAACCTAATTTTTCATATATAAAAGAATTAAGAAATTGAAAAAAGGAAAAAAAAAAAAAACATAAATCAAATATTAAGTATCACCAAATCATTTTTCAGACCTTAAGTTAAATGGAAAAATCAGGTATTTATTTATCAATTAAATATAATAAGGTCACAATTATACAATTAATGGTCACATGTATATAATTATAGGTCACAGATTATTTCGAGATTACAAATAAAAAAATTTATAGGTCAATCTATTTCATTGGTCATTGACAAAAAAATATATATAAGCCACAATTTATCTATCGGTCACATATTTTTAAATTTGTTGATCACAAATTATCAAATTTTAAAGCCACATTTAAATAGTTGGTCACATATACCAAATAGCAAGTCACATACCATCGTAATCAACACTACCGCCACTAACACTACGATGGGGACGGAGCTAGGAACTTTTAAGTTACAGGGGGCAAAAATTTAGAAATTTAATATACAAAATACCTACTTAGTGCTTATATAGTTTGTTAACGACAACGTGAACAAGTAATTAGATGAATTGTTAAGCTTGTTTTGATACTTTAAAAACAAACTAATCAAATACCTATTTAGTGCTTACATAGTTTGTTGCCGACAACGTGAACGGATAATTAGATGAATTGTTAAACTTGTTTCGATACTTTAAAAACAAACTAATCAAATGCCTGTAAACAAATTTGAACAAAAAATTCATTAAAAACTAAAAGTTTGCAACAATTAAAAATCATAAATATAATGTATAAAACCATAAACATTACATAATTAAAAAATCATAACATAACCAAATATAAAATAAGAAACTGATTTTACAAATTGTGGTGGGTTGGTTAATGGTTGGTAGGCTAATGGACTAAAATTAAAATATTTCAAAATTTTTTTGGGACTTTTACTGGACATGGACTTGGGCATTACTGGGCTATATCCCAATAGCGCCCTCCCTTCCCTCCATCTCTGCACTACGACCACCCTCACAACATCGTTGCCGCCACCACCACTAAATCCAACACTAATGCCACCCCGGCTGCCTGTGAACAATAATATGCAACATTACCACCACCCAAAATCAACCGCCCTCATACCTAAAATCAACAGTCGAGTCGACCAATAACACATTACCATCTCCTTCACCTCTACCACGCTACAACTATCAACACCAATGCAACAGTCACCATCATCATCCGACATTCGCTTAGCACCAGCAAAGTCGTCGTCGCCACTTCCTTCACCAACAATCATAATCACCATCACCTTTGTCTCCATCCCATTTCCACCACGCCACAACCACCATTCCCAACAAAAAAATCCCCAAACCCGTTGCGCCACAATAATACCACTATACACTACCATCGCCTATGTTAACAATCACCACCATAACCTTCTAAAATCCATCATCTCCTTCATCTCTACCACACCAAGGGAAAAGATGCAGATTAAATAATAGAAAATAGATCACGTTGCGCGAGGCAAAGAAACAACGATGCTTGCGGTGCACCGCTGCTAGCAAGTGCTCACGGACAGAGGTCACGCGAGCCGCTCATCTTACAACAACGCCGATCTTCTTGCAGCGATGTCAATCTTACAATGGCGCTGGAATAAATATAGTGGGTAGAAAGGGAGAAGATAGAGAGGAGATGGGAAAATGAATTAGGGTTTGAAAATGACATTGGGTTGGGATGGGTGGGTGGGATAGGTGTACAAATTAATTTAATTTTATAATATTATTAATATTTTAAAAATAAATAATTACTTGATTTTTGAGCAAAAAATGTTTAAACGTTATTTTTGAATTGGGAACTTAAAAACCATGTGTGGATATAACTTCCACTTGAAAAAATGCATTGGTGGACAAACCAGACCGTCTGAAATCTTAAAATAGTTGCCGCAAGGCCCAATACAATTCACGGGCAAGCCTAGGCCTATCCAAGAGCCGTGGTGGGCCCAGCCTTATTACACCCCTACCTTAGAGTACAATGGATCCATGGATACACATCCAAAAAGACCATAGTATGTGTTATAGAATATATGCACAAGGAAAGTAAATGATAGCTAAGGCAAACATAAAACCAGAATTTCAAATTTCTAATTCTAATTTCCAATAATAAAAGCTATGAATACATATGTATCATCACTTCTTGAATAACTCATTATTGGCAGTGTTGAAGCATTTAAAGAAACTGAAGAACTTGAATAACTCATTATTGGCAGTGTTGAAGCATTTAAAGAAACTAAAGAACAGGCATATATATGTATATGATGGAAGGTTCCTATCACACAGCTTACCTTATTTGCCGCTTCGACTAACAAATATTAACATTGAAGTTCGACAAATAACTTGAATTTCCCCTCGGCAAGTTTCAATCAGATATCCTCATTTCGACTCCGAGAATGTCTTTTACTACCTCGTATGACACAAATGCAATTGCTATAGATGGGACCACCTAAAATAAATTACAGTGTGTTAAAATAAATTTATTCCTAATATTGTAACACATTTCATAGAAATGCACGTCGCTTTGAACGTATTTCTCTCCACTTGAGAGTAGTCTAAAAAGCATCATGATATGTTAATTATGATAACTAACCCTTTTATGATTTTGAAAATTTACAATTAACCATAAACACTTTCAGTAATAGCATCAACAAATACTATAGCCTACTTTAGAAATAACCCACAAATTTCATATGTTTTAGGAAAGACAGCCAAGTATTAATAATGTTCGAAGTTAGCCACTTAACCCCTTGAATCTTGATCAATGGTAAGGAGAAAGATCTCTATGTTTATTTGTTCACTGTAAGGGTTATATTGCTTGTTACAATCTCAAAGTTAGTAAGTAGCAACTTGCAACCTTCTTTCGATTTTATTACTACATTTCCTTCTTGGGAATACTACACGATTGGTCACAACCTATTGCTTGAGTAGCAAGTTCTCAACCTTTTATTGTATGCACAATAAATCCTCATTGAAAAACTATCCAAATCTCCGTTAAAATATCATGCAAATCTCACTAGCCCAACTTTATGAAGCTAGACTTTTTTTTCTTCCAATTTAGATCTGTGCCCAAATATTTGAAGTGAGGTGTATGACTTGCTATTTGCTCAATTTTCACTCTCCATTATTTTGGGTGGGTGGGGCCAGGATTAGTTAAGATGTCAAAGGAGTAAATTTTCAGTAGACATCAGGTTATATCAAATCCCACGTGCCAATCATAAAATATGTAAAACTAACCTTGACTGAATTGGGGATCAAGCCCTTATACAGGGCTCCAAATCCCTCGTTTCGAACTGTTTTCCTGAAGGCATCAATCATTCCTGTATATTCAAGTGGGGCTTTGCTCTTCCCGTCTCCAGTGACAACAGATGCAGCATCTTTCCAGCCGACCATCTGCATTCTTCGACGGATGACATCAAGAGGGTAAGCAACTGTCTGGCCAACCGTTCCAGCAGCAGCTCCGCATGCAAGCTTTGTCGTAACACTCAACTCAGAGTCTTCATTTAGTCCAAATGGTTTGCTTCTGATCAACCAATCTTTCAAAGATTCATACACTGCAAAGTTGAGACCTACATAGGGTATCTGCAAAAAAGACTTAGCGCATTAGGCCTTGCTAATAAAAATTAAAGTAGAGATTTTTAATGCTACTGATGGAGATCCTTGGCGATAATCTTGGAAGACTTGCAAGTTGCAATTATCTAGACTATCACTTCAGGATGAAGAATAAATATTTTGAAAGTCACTTCGATTAATATTATTTATTTCCTTTCCATAGTGTAACTAGCTTTAAATTAGGTAATTTTCCAATTTTGTTGGTTTGGGAGCTCTTTTTTTACTAGTAATTTATGTACAAGTACTTATAGGGTTTTTTCTTTACAGATAGACTATCGAACAGAATTGAATCGATACTGAAATTTTTCCTCTTCTTCTTTCTCTCTCCCTTCTTCTCCGTCTTTCCCCCTCTTATTCTCCATATTCTTCTGTTCTATACCGTGTGCCACATCAGCTACTAACCAGAAAACAGAATGATTATGGAATAGTCCAAAAAACCAATAAAATTGCTACAGCTTGGTCCAATAATAGAATATATACTTACAACTCCTATCACAGAAGGAAGCCATCCTTTATACAGAGCACGAGGGCCCTCCTCAACAAAAACAGTTTTAAGAGCATGAAAAATTCCCCTGTACTGTGTCGGAGACTTGTCTGTCTGCAAATAGAAGTACAGGCTAAAAAACTCAGTCATCAATTGTCTAACAACACCATCAACAGCCTGAATTATAGAAGTTAAGAATTCAGAAGAAAATTGCATCATAAGATAAGTGTAAATCGATACCCCTAAGTGGTACCTGAACAGTAAGCCGCCCTCGAACCATGTCCATTGGGTAAGTTGCTGACATGGCAATGATTCCAGCACACGCTCCAGCTCCGAGACGTAGAACTGGAGTGAGTTTAGCATCCTCTGCAGGTGAAATTCATTGGAACGTCAAGTCATAATAAATTCATACCAAAAATAAGTCAACGTCACATGGACCATGTTCACTGGAAAGTAATCATTTTCCAAGGTGTGACATCTTAACAATTGCATGACAGTATACAAGCACTGAAATGAATGCTTTGACACCATAAATGTCAGCTGGAGAGTAAAATTCTGTCTGCTAATTGTTTGTTGCATCTTATAATGAAGATTTTGGTTACAGGATCTTTAAAAAAATAAAATAAAATATCTCAATTTCATAGATATCTGAAACTAGTAATAGCTTTTTAATGTTTCCAGTATCAAGTTCTTCAGCTCCATCTCTACTCATAAGGGGCAATATTGCATAACAGAATTCATGGAGAAAACCTTTAATATTCTCCATTCAACATGGTAAGAATCAAGTAGAGACTCTAGAACATTAAGTCAAGCTATTGTTTAGGGGCAGGGAATTTTGTGATGATCATGAAAATAGAGGGCAATTATAATCAATGTATTGGCCATGAATGTACAGCATGCTCGGCAAAGCTTGTAATGGCTTATAATCTGGCCAAACTCTATTTTTATCCACAAATTCCATATGACCAACAACTTTTATCCACTTATTATTTATATATTTTGTAGGACCCATAGCTTATAAGCTATTATATACTTTGGCAAACATGCATATAACTGATGGCATGTATTGCCCGAACCGGCCGCTGGATCAAGAAACCTGAGGACAAAACAATAGCACACTAGATGCATTATTTCTACCTTTGATAGAGTTGAACTTAAGCACCACACATGCCTGAGCAAAACCATAGAACTTGATGGAGTACTGAAAGAATTTTAGACACAGTAAAGTATAAGTGCTGGAGTGACACAAGCAAGAAAAAAGAAAGTGGATCATACCATTTCCAGTTTGCCGACGATATAACCACAATATTCCCCTGTACAAAAGAAAACATTCATTTTGAGTCTTTTACATATACTAAGATATAAAAGATACATACACGGATAGATAAACTCTAGCTTTACAAGATGCCAGAAGCTAGAAGATGTTTACCACAGGAAAATATGTGTGGTCGACTAAAATGTGAGATAAAAAATGAGAATAATTGCCAAGTGGAGGTGGAATGCATTGAGTATAAATAAAGGGAATGATACTTAGATTATTAAGAAATGGTTTCCAAAGACCCAAAGAGACTCCTTCTCGTAAGTGTGTGTTTGGGAGAGATTTTCTAAAGTTCAAATGAGCATTTTGGAGGAAGAAAAAAAAATTTCGTCATAACTATGCATTTGGTTAAAGTCAATAAGTACTTTTTGACAAAAAAATCAGCATTTTTAGCTCTTCTATGAAAACTCAAATTTCGAGCTTCTACGAAAAGCTCTAAATTCAGATTTTATGAGAAGTTGAAATTTCCATGTAATGAAAATTTTAAATTTACAAATATATTCAACACATATCAATAAAAAAAAATTAACTCCTAATATTATAAATTAATTTTGAAATCGTTTATCAAATGTTTTATCTTAATTTTTATCATATTGTATCATTTTATGTTGATATTAGCTTTAGTTATATATGTTATGTGTTGGTGTATTAAAATATATTATAGAAATTGCACTTTATGTATATAATTTTGAACAAATAAATTTTAAATAATACCATATATATTAAAATAACTGTGCCATGATTTCTTAATTAAAATATTAATCTTAATAGATTTAATATCATATTGAAGAATAATATCTAGCACAAATGGTGTTTAACACCATTTTTGGTGGCAACACATGGCATTAAATGATACATTCAATTAAATAAAAATTGAACATATTATTTGAAGCAACTTAGACAAGTGTTAAACACAGCTTGTGCTAGATAAAATTACTTTATATTAAAATAAATCTTATTCATGAAAGAAAATATTAAAAAGATATAGGGAAAATAATTAATATTACACAAATAAATATGTAATTTATACAAAAGTACTTTTATGTTGCCAAATAATCAATTTAAAGTTGAGAGCACTTTTCGGATTGACAGCCAAAATAACAACTCTTTTTGAAAAATTCTAATGCTAAAAGCTCTGTCAATAAAAACTCTATTCACAACAATTGTACCAAACGTGCCCTAATTTAAAAAGTAACGCGATCTTAATAGAACAAGTCAAAACACTAAAGGGTAGACCAAATTAACAAGGCGTGCAGTAATTGCTAAGGAACTAGTTGGTATGGATCTTTAGTGGATCTAGCAATGAACTAAATGGAGTCAGAAAAATGATTCATATAATCGACCACAAATTTATTGCTATTGTTGCTGTAAAGTGCACTTGCAACATCTATAATTGTGATGCATCTATGAGTGACACTACAACAAAAAGTAGAAGAAAAATAAAAAACAGCAACCTACTTTGATGCCTCCTCATAGCTAAAGAACTTGACAGCAGAGTTTGGGACTATGCGTGCACAATTAGTGCCATTTCCTTTGAACAATCCCGTGAAACCCTCCGTTCTCCATATGTATTTTAATCCCTGCACTGTTCCACTATATTTTATACTGTGAGGATTTTGGACCTGCAGTTTTCACGAATGAGTAAATTCCCATTGATTTCCCACAGAAACAAGGAAAGACTCCAAAAAATAAAATGCAATCGCAACAGATCAACTTAAACAACAAAATTTAGATCACAACTAGGCCTATTGTTTGAATTTCAACGAGGAATATGAATGTCCCAAATTTGTATCGAAACCTGCACCTGTGCGTACTTACCAAAAGCACTTTGATGTGCAAGTCTGACAGATTTTTGCGAGCAGAACACTTAAATGTTGCCTTTAAATGAAAAGGATACGACACAAATTGAATCCCAAAAGAGACTGTTGAAGGGATTGTGTATATAAAGGATAGCAATAATGTGGCTGGGCATAATTTGAACTCACTAGACATCAAAACACAGAAAGTAGAATTATAGAAAGGATAAACAGCATATGATATCCTATATCTAAAATCTAAACTTGCGTCCTAAGGAAAATCAAGATCATAGAGCCAAGGACAGGGAAAAAGGCACAATTGTACGACTAAATAATGTCACAAGCAATGGAATCAGTGCCTCAGGTTCCATCTAAATGAGGTATGGAGGCAGCCCTTACGAACCCTTTATGTTAGTATAATCACTCTCAACCGTGGCCCAAGTTTAAAAATTTGATAAACTAACATTTCACTAATAAAATAATTATCATATTCACCAAGATTCCAAAGCTAAGATGAACCCCTGGATTATTTACCTGAAGCAAAATTTTTAAACGTTCTAATGGAGCAACTGCAGTCCGCGACCTGTGACAAGAATACAATAAAAATCCAATAAGCAAGACAGATATTCAAGAGCAGATCTCAGGCAAACAAACAACATATACTTGATTAAATGTTTAGGAAACCTGGGGGGAAAACTAGATAAAGATACGGTTACATGTATACTGACATTAATTTCACGAATGCCACATGGGCAGAGAGGATATTCTGCCTTCATTATTGGCCCACACCAAATTACACCGTAAATTACTTAGTATTCCATGTTTTCTTCTCTTCGTAGGTAAAGAAATAATAAAGTTAGCAATAGATAGATCTATTCAGAAATGGATATTGATCTTCTTTCAAGATCTATAAGCAAGAGAGATTCATAAATACCCCTTCGAAAAAAGAGATGAATAGATATGGCAAATCCAGCTGAAAGAAATGGCACGGGGCTGTACACCTCTTCCCTTATCTCCACCCTTTTAGATATGGCAAAAGCCTGATCCACTAGAAATATTCTTGTTTCCACTCTAATGCCTTACAATAAATGATGACGTGATGACTCTCTTCTTACCTCACAGAAAACAGTAACCAATGTTTTCCTATATCAACTCTTCTGTCGTAGTTTACATTATTTGTTGTTGAAAAAAAAGAGAGAAAAATTAGTCAAAGCATATCATGATCCATTCTTTTTATGCCTGTAAAGAAAAGTAACCAAGTAATGCTCAAGCATTCAAATGGTAAACAAATTGGCTTCTTTGCACAAAATTTAACAATTCTCTTCTTCTTTATTTTTCCTTTTGCTTTTATCTTTCAGAAAATCTACAGCTCAAAATAATATAAGGCATGCAGATGAGAACATGATATTTCCATCTCAATAAACATATTTTTTTTATTTTTTTTTTTACAGAAAAAACTAAGAAAAAAAGAAATCAACAATTAAAAAAATAATGAAACCAGAAAGAACTGGAAACTAAGCAAATTTACAGATACTCGAAAAGAAATATTCCCCATAATTAAACAAAGAGAGATGCTGGACGGACAGGGCCTATTGGAGCCGGCGCGCCAATTAGGCTCCCTGTTTGGTCCCAGTATCATTTTCCTTAAACAAAACATTAGATTTAATTTGAAGGGGAAAAAACACACATCCTCACAATTCTATAACGCTTATGTACGAGTACGACTACTTCACTAGATTATAAAACATCATGAAATCCTAGGCATGTGTATCTGTAGGCAAGTGTCACTAGATTATAAAACATCATGAAATCCTAGGCATGTGTATCTGTAGGCAAGTGTGACGATCACATGTGTAAAAACATATACGTAACATTAACCGATAAAAAGCAATAAGATGCAGACTGCATTTAAAAGAATATATATAAATGCATAAACACACATATAAATGTATATCAGTATATATATGTTTGTCCAGAGAGAGAAGTTTTAAGAACTGACACTCCGCCGGCGACGCCACCAGCGACTAGAGATTTACAGATGCTAAGGAAAGCGGGACTGGGAGCTTTAACGCCTTCACGAAAATCCTGAGCTTCCTCCGCCAGATTTACAATCGTCGACGATACTGTATTCTCGCTTCTCTCCTCCGACGCCATGGATAATTCAATCAAAAAATCAACTTGAGAATTTACAAAATCAATACAAAAAAACCTAAACTCCTCGCCGAATCATAGATTAACTTTGAACTGAAACGCCACCCCGGGGCTCAGGCGTTGGAGAGGAGAGCAACGGAGAATCGGAGGTTCCTTAAGAAGGGAGCAAAATTAAAAGCACCCAAGCAGGGAAAATGAGAGTACGGACGAGTTGGAGAGAGTGAGCGGGCCTATTTTTAGTTAAGGCTTAGCCGTTCAGGAAAGAAAATGGATTAAACGCACCAATACTTTTCAGGGTTAATTTCACAAACGGTCATTTAACTTACTTGAAAAATACAAAACAATCACTGAAATTTAAACCTTGCAGAAACGAGTGAATATCAAGTAACGTCGTTCGGTATATATATATATATTTTTTAAAGATTTGATGAAGGTGTAATGATTTGGAAATTATTCTTAACATTTTAAAGTTCAATGATCAATGATAAACGTTAAAAAAGCATAATGATCAGTAGTGGCGAATACAAGATCGGAACTCAGCTAGGGCGGATGGCGAACGTTGACCGTTGACAATTATCGACGGTAATAGCGATGTCATTTATTAATAGTTAACTAAATAATATTAAAAAAAATTCAACACTACAACGTAAAAATTCTACACATATGAAAATATAATTCAATTAGTTTCTTTTTAAGGCTAAACAAAAATTCCCAAATCACAAATCAAAACTCATAAATGATAAATTATAACTCGTAATTCATACAACATAAATTATTCATCATTTCTCTATCATTTTGTCAATTAACTAATAAATTCCCAAATCACAATTCTCATTTCTCTATCATTTTGTCAATTAACTAATAAAACATAAATCATAGATTCATAAGAAATTAAGAATCATAACTCATAAATAATAAATAAGAAAGTGATTTATATATTTACTAATTAGTAATTATGCAAACTTGTGAAGGCAAAAACCCAAAAAAAAGAACAAAAAAAGAAAAAAGAAGCAGCTCACTGATTTGAAGGGGAAAGACTCGTTGCTGTTGGCTGCTCACAGACTTCGCGAGTTCGAATCCAAGAGTCTACCGACGATGACTCGTTGTTGTCGCCATTCGTCCGTCGACAGCAATCAGCAACTGCTTGAGCACTGCTTCTCTTCGGCCTTCGCAAATTACACAACAGCGACCAGGAGGTGGAAAGACGGTGCTTTGCCTTCTATTGGTCAGTCTTGGATTCTTGTTGCATATATCGTATGGATTGGGCCTAGTTTAAGAGGGGGGGGGGGAAGGCCCACAACAACCACAAGCATGAGGCATCAACCCAAAAAAAAAAAAAAAACGAATTTCCCAAACCTCACCTTCTTCTGCTTCACCATTCGTCTGCGGTCTACCTCTACAACTGCAACTGGTCTAGCACCTGATGGATACTCAAAGTTCCGGTGGAGTCCGGCACGCGCGGCCACGCCCCCCGTCGAGTGCTAGCTCCGTCGCTGATGATTAGCAGGACATTTAACCCAAACACATTGATATGCCCAAAATATGCCTCCGCTTGGCTCCCATTAATTTTTATTCTATTACATTTCATTTTTCTCTCTTTTATTTTCAATCACACAATCTTACACGTAAATCGAAAATTTTTTCTTTTTTTTTAACTACTTATTTTAATAAAAAAATACTATTCCACTCATTAATTTTTCCACAAAATGGGAACCAAACGGAGGCTATTTTTTTGGGCATGTTTTTGAAAATTGAAAGTTTTCAATAGATGGACAATATAAAAACATGTTTGATAAGTGTTCATAAATAATTGAAAATGAAGGATAAATAAGTGGACAGTACTTCTAAATTTCTCGAAATATATTGATAAAAAAGTGAATTAAATGTTTATAAACAATTTATAAACAAGAGCCAAATATAAATTACAATTGCATTGTTTTCATTTTGAACACGTATTTTAAATGATTTCAAATATATTTTGAAATAAAAAGTTTTGAAAAGATTTGTTAGTAGCGTGTTTGCCAAAGCTTATAATTGCTCACGAATTAGCTAAACTCTATTTTATCAATACGTTGTGACTCACAATTTTTACCCACCTTTAATCACATGTTCCTTGAAATTCACTACTTATGAGTAGGGACGAATTCAGGGGTCGAGTTCAGCTAGAGCGGATCATGAGCGTTGAAAGTTTACTGTCGACGGCCAACATCCGTAATAGCAGGGTTGTTTATTAATATTTAATTAAATAATATTCAAAAAATTGTACGGATTAGAACTAGAAGAACGTGATATACCACTAGAACTAGAACTAGGTACGAACTTTCATTTTGGATGAAAAAATCTTTTCATAATTTGCAAAATGCCACAAATTATTTTTTAATTAAATAGGCAATATATATTAACAAAATTAAAATATTCAATTTACAATTAAAATTAATTAAACAAGTATTATTATGCCCCTTGTTTGATTCTCATTCTTTGAAAAAAATTCATTCTTAAACAGTGTTTTGACATCATTTCAACCACACATTATTCAATAATATAATATTACATGTAAATTCAAAACCTTTCTTTATTTCTTAAAAACACATTTCCCATCAATACACTATTCAAAAATTCATTTTTATCAAAAGAATGGGACTTACAGGGGCATACCAAAATTGAAATTATTTATGTACTTATTTCGATTTTATGTGCTCGTGTGATTCCACTTTTTTGCAATCAAGTTTTTGTTAACAAAAAGTGGAACATTTCATTAATTAAATAATTTTTGTTGAAAGATTCTTTATAACACTAAAGCCAATTTTTCTACAAATTCATCTACTATTAATTGACCAAACTCTCAATCAATTTATTAGAGGAGAAAAAAGAAAAGAAAAAGAAAATTAAGAAGAGGAACAAAGCACCGTTAAAATGTTTCTACTAATATTAAACCAGTAAAATTGAACATATATTATTTTCTCACATTATGTGCTAAAAATCAACTAGTGTTGTGATGGTAAAGTGATCAATATGTTTAAAGAAGGTAGCAAGTTCGAATCACCTTCCTTACGTTTGCTTTGGTAAAAATTGTTGAAATACAAAAATTAAAAAAATATAGCTCTTGAAGAGTTTCGAACACAAAACTTTCAATTCAATAGTAGAAGGGCTAACCGGCTGAGTTATAAGATATGTTTGTTTTTAATATGAATGATCGAATATATAATTTAAAAATTCTATCTATTATAAAAATAAAAAATATTCTCTCTAGTGAATCCAGCTAAGGCGGCCGTGGTCTAAATCCGCCATTGCTTATGAGAAATAAATTTTTTTGAAGAACATGCTTGAACACTTAATGAAGTTTTTTTATTACAAGCCACTGGTGTTAATTCAATATCAAATGTGTTGTGACTTGTGAGCGTACATGGAATTGAACTGAACAATATATTTGAACATTGACGTATGTCATAAAGTATACTTGGTCATTTATTATTGGTTAGTTTTGATTAAAATCAGATTTTTAGTAAATTTTAATAAAAGTTAATAATAGTTGAAAAGTTGATAAGAGTTGTGGTCTCATGAATTTAATGATTTATCAATTAATTGGTGTGTAATGTCACCGATACTCAATATAAACTAAACACCAATGCTCATTAGATTATTTATCTATTATGCAATTCAATCTAGTAAAGGAATATCTGTAAGAGACCCTTTATTTTTAAAATGCATATTTAGGATTTATAGAGTATCCAAAAAATTTAGGTATTAAAAATTTGTAAGTATTTCAACCCGTTTTTATCTTTAATTCTTAATTTTATTACTCCCAAAAATATTTATCGTTTTTTCCTTTTTTTATTTTCACTGGATTCCCTCCAAGAGTATTGCTTTATTATTTTGCTCCGTTAAAAATTAAATTATTTTGAATACATTTAATTATAGAGAATGTGTCTTCTTTTAGAGTATTTTCAAGAGATTCTGTGTTTTGAAAGAGCATATTTTACAATTTAAAAAGTACCTATAAATTTAGAATGTAAAAAAATTTACATACTCCAACAGTTTCTTTATATTTAATACTTAATTTTATTACTTCTAATTTGTATTTATTGCTTTTCTATTTTTTTTCTTATTTTCGTCAATGAGTCTATATTATTACATTATTTTTCTTCAATTTTCTTTGTATATACTATTTAGTTGGATTAATAAATAGAACATTGAAAAGAGAGTCAAACTCACGCTCTATCTTAAAAGATTAATTTGAAGAGTTACTTAAAGCATAGTTTTAAAGGTTAACTATTTAAAATAGAGAGCATTTTATTTTTAATGAATTTATTAGAGATACTTTTAACTCTTTAAAATAGAAAGAGCATTATGTTTAAAGAGTTCCTTGAAGATGCTTAATGTATTTGGATACTAAACGCATAAAGAATAAGCAATTTATGAATTGTATGGTACAATGTAATCATTGTACATTGGTGCAGGCTTAGCCTGTGTTTAATTGTCATTATTGTATAAAAATGATATTTTGAATAGTGATTTTTTTGCCGAATGTGTGTAGTTAAAAAGTGAAAAAAAAAAATTGAATTTACGTGTAAAATATTTTATTGCATAAACATATTATGGAAAACGAGTACAAGAAATCAATTGTTTTGTTTTAAAAGGGAGCCAAAACATGGGCTTACTTTAATTATACTAATTAAAGTTGAAAGTGCATTGCATGTTATTTTAAAATGCTTTACAAATGCTGTAAAATAAAATCAAGAAAAAGATTGAAGAATTGAAATAACTAAGGATATTAATCCTCCTAATCAAACAGACGAAGTAGTAGTTGATACCAATTTGTTGAAGTATTTGATGAGTCTCAAACGAACTAAAGAAAATAAAATTTAGAATAGAAATTTAAGAGAAAAATTTATACTCTCAAAACTTAATTTCTATTATTCAAATTTTTTGTGATGATGAAATACTATAAATGATCAATTTTTCATATTACATCTTATACATAAAAATTAATAGTTAATACATGAATTTAAACACACATTAAAATTTCTAGATACGTGGATAGAAATAAATTCACCTATAATACTTATAGATTCATGTAATTCAAGATTCATTAAGTCTTCATTAATATGTATGTTAATTAATTGATAATTAATAACACGAAATTCATAAATTATAATGATTTTATAGTATTTGTTACATAGCAATAAACAAAAAGTAAGGTATTATTGAAATAATTGAATTGTAGGAAGGTTAAAATCATTCAAAAATGATTTTCACTTGATGTAATATTTTAATATACTATAGATTAGTAAGGGTTTGGAATCGAAGCAGTTTACTTAAGTCCAATTATTAGCGTTTTGATTAATTAATTAGTAAGAATTATTCAGCATGCCGTTTTCAAGTAGAGCTTAACGCGTACTCGTGGACGAGAAATAAGGAAGAAAAGTCAACTTGGTGCTTTAAGGGGGGGGAAAAAAAAAACCCTCCTTAAGACAAATGTATCAGAACACAATAAAATCGACGAAGCTTTTTACTTGGAAAATTGGTAATTTTTGACATATTGAATTAGTTTTAGCGTGACAATTAAGCTCAGTGTGACATATCAAAATGTTGTTATGATAAGTCGTGGGTCACCTTATCTTAAAATTATATTTTATCGTTATCTATTTGGTTTTGGGACATGATATAAATCATGATTTTGATGTTTTATTGGTCCCATAATCTATTTTACAACATATGGACATCTTATTTGTATTGAGAATCATTTGAAAAGAATGGGGGTTGAAAATTTGCCTATTGTTACGCCCCGATTATATACGCCTCGATACCGAAGTGTCATCTTACGTCTGAGGTCGAGATCAAGTGGACCCCCCGCAGCACCATTTATTCCGACATGAAAACGACCCTTTCGAAACTTCTCCGAAGTGATATAGCGATTCCTACTACTGATCTACCGAAGTATCTCACCTCCGAGGTCGAGATCAAGTGGACCCCGGTTAGAAGATTCGCCACCAATTTGAGATTTGTCCTACACCTAAGGCTTAAATTGATTTGACGTCTCCATGAGGCTAGTTGATGTGACTTATCAACTTTACGTCAATTTAACTCAGAGGAAACAAACTGTCCGCCCACTCTACAAACGCGGCTGATTGACGCCTATGAGCAGACGCTTCATACCGTCAGATGTATACACACGTTTTACATTCGACGGTTCATACCACCTATAAATACCCAAGGTTTGGCAAGAGGCAAAGGTAATGAAACTCTTAATACACAGCAGTCCATAACAAGTTAATATATTCTCCTCCCCCTTTATTGATTGATTTGTGTACACCCTGGGTACTGTTCCGACCACCCAAACCTGACTTGACCATCGGAATGTATACGGCCGCCACCACCCCCGTTGGTTCCGGCCGTGTGCGCCTGACTATTTGTTGATTGCTCAGGGAGGAGTACGTGGAGTAGCTTTCAATTGGCCACGTGGAGGGACCAATTTTCGAGGTCAACCGATTGGCGCCGTCTGTGGGAAACACTCCCCACTTGAAGTTTTGCGTTCTCCATCGGAGAAGATACCGGAAAATCGGTGACTAACCCTGAAAAGGGGGTATTCTTGAAAAAGAATAAAGTCGAGTTACAATCCAAGTTCTTACTACCCTTGAAAAAAGAGGTAGGATGAGCTACAGTCATGAAGACGACAATCCCATGAGAGAGGCCTCTGAAGAAGAGGTACTCTATAACAATGTTACTCATCAGAGACCGCATCACCGGGGTCGTCGAGGCGGGAGAACAGCCATACTCACTGAGGGAATGGCTCAGATAGCTGCGGGTATGAGAGACATAGCAGCTCAGAATATGGCGATGCGGGAACTCCTCATGCAAGCCCAGGGACACCAGAGCTATCAAAGGCCCCAAGGATCTTATCCGGTGCAGGAAATCCCTTTATCTCACTCTCGGGGCCACATGAGCCGGCACACAGAATGCCCCCTCGAAAGAGAGATGAACGCCGAAGCAACATCTTATGTGCAAGAAAGTATTTTGAACCAGTACCTCTCACGCAGGGAAGGAGAGGCGCCAATTCAACGCCTGCAAGACATGAGGCAGGCCCTTGGAGAGACACTAAAAAGCTATCTCGCCAGGTTTAGAGACGAAATTACTTACTACGAACAGGTCACTGACAGGGAAGCCCTTTCAGCCCTGAAAGGTGGGCTCAAGATGAACACTTTGTTTTGGAGGGACATGCGCAGCAAGAATCCCTCCACATACGACGAGCTAGTGGAAATGATGAGAGTGGAAATTGTTAGTGAAGAAATTATTGATCATCGCAACTGTGCCGTGCAGAGACTCCCTCCTCCACAGAGGCAGGTAGGTCGAGGCCCCGCAACATACCTTGTTACTCAGCAATGGACCCCAAGCAGGGCATACCATAGCTCCCACATCCAGACAGGCCCTAGCTTCCGCCACATTGAATGCAGTGCCGGTGTTGGCATATGATAACGCCCCTGCTGAGGCGAGACCATCTGAAAGAACTGATAACAATAAGAAGAAGAAAAAGAGGCCAAACAGACCTTTGGGAGGAGCAAGGTTTTGTACATTCCATCAACTATACGGACATGACACCAGCGAGTGTCGTGACGCAAATCGGTGCCCTGATCGAAGCAACCCTCACACTTTCAGCAGAAACTAACACCCTCGCAGATCCACCTCCCCGAGAAGGGGAGGGAGAGGTCACCAGGAACAATCTTCTCGTAGAAGAGAATCGAGGAACCGAGGCCAATCCAGGCAGGGGAACCAAGCCCAATTTTCAGGAGGCCAGGTCATCAGGGAAATCGATACCATCATTGGGGGATCTCACGTCGGTGGCAACACCAGGAATGCCCAGAAAAATTATACAAGAGAAGCTAAGGATCCCCCGATGATCACTTACATTGTTGACGAATCAAAATCAGCAAATAAGATGGCCCCAATCACCTTCTCCCAAGAAGACTCAGAGGGAGTTCACCACCCCCATTGCGATGCTTTGGTTGTAAGAGCCGTAGTAGCTAGAAACGGATTAAAACGCATGCTCGTTGACAATGGCAGTTTCGTGAACATATTGTTCGGCTCCACTTTTGACAAAATGCAAATTGAACATGGGTTGATCCCATGACCGACCCACTGTTCGGATTCATTGGGGACAGCATCATCCCACGATGGTGGATCACCCTGCATGTGGAAATGGGTTCGGCACCCCTAGTCGCCCAGCATTTCATGGAATTTCTGGTGGTAGATCATAGATCGGCTTATCATGGAGTATTGGGTAGACCCGCTCTGAAAGATCTTTGGGCTGTGACGTCCATTCACTATTTGTGCATGAAATTCCCAACCGAACATGGGATTGCAACAGTCCGGGGCGATCAGATGGGCTCCAGGGCATGCTACCTAAACTTGCTGCGCAAATCCGAGCCCCGAACTGTTAATGTAATCCTAGCCGAGGTACCCGTTGAAGTCGGTACGGACGTGGAAATGCTCGACGCCCCTGAACAAGGGCATACCTCTGAACAAGAGGGAGACGTCGACATGGAAGAGGCCCCTGAACAAGGACACCCTCTTGATGAGTTAGACCCCTGAATAATCGATTATGAACCAAATGCGACCCCCATGGAAGAACTGGAAACTTTCCCCGTCAACCCGAAAGACCCCAATCAAGTCTTGCGTATAGGGAAGTCATTATCACCTGAAGTAAAAACTGAGATGATACGATTCCTGAAAGGAAACCTGGATGTCTTCGCATGGAAACATGAAGATATGGTGGGAATAGATCCTAGGATCAGTTGCCATCACCTTAACATCAACCCCTCCTATGCCCCCCATAGATAGAAGAGGCGCGCCCTGAACCCGGAACGGTACAAGGCACTGAAAGACGAAGTAAGTAAACTTAGCCGCAGTGGTTTCATCAAAGAGGCCATATATCTGAGGTGGATATCCAACCCGGTTCTGGTGAAAAAGTCCAGCGGGACGTGGAGGGTATGTGTGGACTTCACAAACCTAAATAAGGCATGTCCCAAGGACAGCCTCCCACTTCCGAGAATTGATCAACTTGTGGACTCTACTGTTGGGCATGAACTACTGAGTTTCATGGATGCATACTCAAGGTACAACCAGATACCCATGTTCCGACCTGATGAGGAAGCTATATCATTCATTACGGACAGGGGCCTATATTGCTACAAAGTTATGCCCTTCGGATTGAAAAATGTCGGGGTCACACACTAGAGGTTAGTTGTTCGCAAAATTATTTCTTCTCGATTTTAAAACCCACCGCAAGTGTACGGTTCGCTAACAAGTAGTAAAGTGGACTATGAGTCCAAGTATCGTTCCCACGAGGATTAAATTAGCTCTAATTAAACTAATGTGACCTTAACCGAATCTAATTGAATGAAAATTTGGTTTAAATATGAAAACCCTAATTTTGGGAGAAATCCCCAATTCGAAACCCTAATTGCAAAGAAAACCCTAATTTCAAAATTGGAAACCCTAAATTCAAAATTTCACTAATCTAATGAAATAAATACGCAACTGAAATGTAAATACGCAATTTTAGAATTATTGTATTGAAATGAATTGAAATGAAATCATTAAGAACTTGAATCCCCAATTGA
>NW_019231313.1:58735-88392 GCF_002742605.1 Olea europaea var. sylvestris
TCGAGCCCGTGTGAAATTGAATCCAAAATCAAGTTTCTTGCCTCCAATTTTGGTCTCTTCCTTCTCCCTGGTCGTTCTTCCTTCTTCATATGATGATTTTTGGTATTTATATCGCGTCCAAATTAAGTAGGGAAGGAGTTTCAACCAAAACGAAAAACTGCGCCCGAGAGTTGAAAATAACTCTATGCGACCGCATAGAGGGAATCTATGCGGTCGCATAGATCAAAAAATTTGGGTACATTGAATCCCTGGATCCCTCTATGCGACCGCATAGAAGGTTACACTATGCGGTCGCATAGAGGTAACCATCTATGTGATCTGTTCAGTTTGGTCCCTGAACTTCTTTGTTGCTTCTCTTGACTTCTTTCTTCGATTTCTTCATCTTTTCAACAAATTTTATCTTCCACTTGATGATTGATACCATCAATTCTTATGCCCCTCATTCGGCATATCTTTTGAGTATTTGCGCTTTAGTCCTCCAACTTTCAATTGTCTTCATTTCAGCCCATCTTCAATATTTTCTTCTTCCATTCATTTTGCTTTGTCATTGAACTCATACTTGGCATGTCTTCCCTCTCGTTTTGCATTTAGCTCAACTTTTCAATATTTGCACCTTTGGTCCTCGAACTATCAAATTGTTGCGTTTTGGTCCTTCTTCGGCTCTTTTCTCCTGAATTCCACAATTTCCATTGAATTACCTACAATGCATAAATTTAACTGGATTAAGTCACAATTCAACCATTTTATCCATGATTAAGTCATGTTTATGAATCCAAATAAGTGTGTAAAAACACACTTATCATTAGTCAACATGATGTTTGCCGAACTCATTGGCAAAACCATGGAGGTCTACGTAGACGACATGTTGGTCAAAAGCCTCCAGGAAACCGAACACGTGAGTCACATTGACCAAACCTTCCAGATACTCATAAAGTATAATATGAAATTGAATCCCCTCAAGTGCACTTTTGGAGTGGCATCAGGCCAGTTCTTGGGATATATTGTAAATCAGAGAGGAATTGAGGCAAATCCAGTAAAGGTAACGGCCTTACTAGAAATGAGGTGACCTCAGAAACCAAAGGAGGTCCAAAGTCTCAATGGTCGGATAGCCGCACTCAGCCGCTTCATCTCCAGAGCCACTGATAAAAGCTTGCCTTTCTTCAATGTATTGAAGCAAGGAAAGAAATTCCAATGGACTTCAGAGTACGAAGAAGCCTTCAAGGCTCTGAAGAAGCACCTCGGGGAAGCACCCCTCTTGTCGAAACCTCAACCGGATGAATCTCTGTTACTGTATCTAGCAGTTTCGGACGTGGCAGTCAGCGCAATCCTAATCAGGGAAGAAAATGAGCGTCAATTGCCAGTGTACTACATCAGCAAATCACTTCTCCCAGCTGAAACACGCTACCCAGACATGGAAAAATTGGCACTCACACTTATCACAGCCTCAAGAAAGCTGAGGCCATATTTTCAAGCCCACTCAATACAAGTCCTCACCAATTTTCCTTTAAAGCAGGTAATGCAGAAAACAGAAGCGTCAGGACGCCTGCTGAAATGGGCCATCGAGCTCAGTGAGTTCGATCTCACGTTCCGACCTAGACACGGCATCAAGGGCCAGGCCCTTGCCGATTTTATGGTTGAGTTTACCAAAACCCTAGAAATGGAGGCTGGAACCAGCCGAGGCCCCCACATGAAAATTGTTTGTAGATGGGTCCTCAGGAGAGGCTGGCACGGGGGCAGGGATCGTGTTGGAGAGTCCGGAAGGCCATATGCTATATTGTGCGATAAGATTCGGCTTCAAAGCTTCGAACAACGCAGCCGAATACGAGGCCCTTCTGGCAGGTCTAAGGCTCGCTTAGGAAATGCGGGTCAGGAAGCTCCTAGCAAGCAGTGGTTCTCAACTCATAGTAAATTAGGTAAATGGGAATTTCGCAGCCAAAGATGGTAACATGCTTGCGTACTTGAAGTTAGTTCTGAACATAATTCCCCATTTTGAAAGGTTCGAACTGACTCAAGTCCCTCGTCTAGAAAATGCACATGCAGATTCCCTCTCAAAATTAGCCAGCAGCATGGACTCGGAGCTGCTAAACATCGTTTCCATCGAGCACTTATCAAAGGCTTCCACCTCCGAAGGTGAAGAGATACTGTGGATAGAAGGCACCCAATTATGGATGCAGCCCATAATCGCGTACTTGAAGGAACAAACACTGCCTGCTTCCAGAGGCGAAGCGAGGAAATTAAGGAGAAGGGCTGCACACTTCGTCCTGCAAGAAGACACCCTTTACAAGAGAGGCTTCGCTTCGCCCCTTCTTCAATGTGTAGGTGGCGAAGAGGCCACATACGTACTCAGAGAAATACATGAAGGGATCTGTGGAAATCACTCCGGAGGAACGGCTCTGGCACACAAGGTTCTCCGTCAAGGCTACTTCTGGCCAACCCTGAAAGGGATGCTTGCCAATTTTTTCCAGAAATGTGACAAATGCCAGCGCTTCTCGAACGTACAAGGACAACCTGCTCAGAGCCTCTCTGTAGTAACCAGCCCTTGGCCATTCGCCAAGTGGGGCATCGACTTCATTGGTCCACTCCCAAAAGGGAGAGGAAGCGTAACTTTCGCCATTGTCGCCATTGACTACTCACTAAGTGGGTCGAGGCAGAACCCCTTGCCCGAATTACTGAGGCTAATACTACCAAGTTCGTTTGGAAAAACATCATTTGTAGATTTGGCATCCCCCACTCCATAGTCTCTGATAACGGGCAGCAGTTCGACAATAGGAAGATGCGAGACTTATGCGATGAATTGAAGATAAAGAAGGACTTCTCGACAGCTCATCACCCCCAGGCGAATGGGCAAGTTGAAGCAGTGAACAAGACTATCAAGCACACCCTGAAAAAGAAACTGGATGCCTCAAAAGGGGCTTGGGTTGACGAACTCCCCCACGTCCTCTGAGCTATCAGGACGACTTGCCGAACTGCAACCGGTGAAACCCCATTTTTCATGACCTACGGAGCCGAGGCAATGAGTCCGGTCAAAATTGGGGTCCCATGACATCGACGGATACATTTCAATGAGATCAGCAATGACGAGGCCCGAATAAGCAAACTGCACCTCCTCGAGGAAAAGAGAGATACCTCCCAAATGACCCTGGCAAAATATCATCGAAAGATGACCCGATTTTACAACTCCAAGGTCAGAAACAGAACTCTCCGCTTGGGCGACGTCGTCCTCAGAAGAGTTTTTCAATCTTTAAAACCAACCAGGTCAGGAGTTTTCGGCCCGAACTGGGAAGGCCCTTACCGCATTCGAGGGGAATCCCGACCTGGTACCTTCGAAATAGAAGATATGTCAGGAAGGACGTTGCCTCATAAGTGGAACATCGAACACTTGAGAAAGTACTACCAGTGATAAGACTGTGTTCCGATCTGATCTTAATGTGTTATAGCGAACTGATTGTCCCGATCTGATCTCAGTTGTAAAGTTCCCTAAGTGATGGAATCGCCTTTGTAAAGGGTGGTGTAATTTATCTTAGTAATGAATTTTTAGTTCCAAGCTACATCAGTTAGTGAATAGTTTCCTCAGTGCTTCAGAAGGTTCATTTAAGCGATCCGATCGTCAATTATTAGCTGATTAACATCAAGCGGCTCTTCATGTTTCCCTAATTGGTCTGATCTCAAATTATTAATAAGTTAGCGTTAAGAATCGCTTTATACTCGCTTAAGTGTTTAAACTTACATAACTTAAGCGGTCCGGTCCACATTTATTAACTGGTCATTGTCGCGAGGCAATTAGTCTAACGTTTGTCGTTCACACAAGTATAAACAAAGAAAATACAAAGAAACGGAAGCCCAAATACTTAACAAAAATTTCTCATTTCATTTCATAAATTTAAGTACATTGGGGGCCGAAGCCATTACAAGACAACCCTAGTCTGTTGGAGGGACTTCAGCACTGGCCGCCTCCTGGGCCTCCGGAGCCTCCTCGACAACCTTATCAGGCCGACCTCCAGTTGACCCCCCAAACTCTGCCTCCAGTGGAGAGATGTCCAGAGTGGGATGCACCTCCTTCAGTCGACCCAGTAAGCTTTGGGCACTCCATGAGACCCAGAAGTTGGCGAAGTCGTCATACAGGGGATGGTCTTCGAAGTGGTCAATAAAGTTCTGGACTGCCACCTCCCCCGCAGACTTCAATTCGTCCTTCAAAGAGGCAATCTCCTCTGACTCGGCCTCTGTCTGTTGCCTCAGCTCTGCCTTTTCTCTATTGGAGGCCTCCAGAGCATCGGTGGCGAGCTTGTGGTGCTCATTGGCGTGATCAAGTCGCCAAGTCACAGCAGCCACTTGGCATTCCACCTCATAGAGCTCTTTCTTCAGCCGCTCCACCTCTACTTGTGCAACAGTAAGCTGGGCCTCAGCAGCTTTCTTCCCCTCCTCTGCCTTTGTGGCTTTGGCTTGGGCCACCCGTACAGCATCCCCATAATGCATCGCTTCCTCAAGGCGCTTGGCGAGGTCCTCCCTCTTAGAGTTCAGATCCTTCACCAAGCCCTCGAGCTGGATGCTTGTGCTTAGGGCCCGAGCCACATAGGCGCTGTTCGCAACCACCAGATCTTTAGCCGTGCAGGAGGCGGTGTGGTCCCTCCATTCTTCTGTCGAATATTTGTTGTGGACCACCGCCACCGCAGCTGTTTCGGGAGGAAGAGCCTCCAACACCTCTCTCACGGGCTTCTCAGGATTGGTGCCCAGGAAATCAACCTCCTTAGAGGGACGGGGCCTCTTTCTCCTCTGCTGCCCCGGAGCTTGATCAATGGGCACTACAACAAGGGGTGCTGTGTCCGGGGCAGCGACAGGCTCAGTTGGAGCGAGGCTTCTCTCCGGGAGGGCCACCCCCGTGCGAATAGTTGTCTGCCTCAAAACTGGGGGTGGTCTCGCCACAGTTGGGCGTATGGGAGGGGCGACACTCTTCTTGCCCTTCCTTCAGAGGTCAGCCTCTAGGTCCTCCCGAACTTCCTCCTCCGTTGGAGGCTGGAGCCTCTTACTGGCCTCCACCAACTCCTCCATTTGCTTTTTATACGAGGAGGAGGAGGCCTTCAGTGCCCATGCCTCAGCCATCATTTTCTGGATGGTCTTGAAGTCGGGGCGCACTGGCAGCTTCTTGTTAAAGTTATCTGCAAAGAAACAAATAAGGAATTAGTATAAGTCTAGGGAGTTCGGAATAAAAAGTAAGGACTTCGGTCCTATTACCTTGAGACGCCATTAAATCGTGAGTAATGAAATGGACGTTTTTCCAGATCAGCCTGCGGTAGGACCTCTTCTTCTAAGGCAGCTGATAAATGACACAGATAGTGTCGAAGTCCTCCGTTGATAGCTCGCACCGACGAAGAGAACCTACAAAAGAAACATAACCGTTAGACACAAGTCGAACCGAGGAGAAAATAAAAGAAGCAGCTACTATACTCACTAAGTGTTGAAAACTTCATTGGAACTGTAAGAGGCGCCAGGGGGTCCCCCTCCATTGTGTCCCATCGCCCCGCTGCCCAGCACCATGAGCTCTTCCATTCTTTGATGAAGCTCGGCAGATCGACCACGAGTGGAGTATGAGAACCCCATGACGCAAGGTAGTACCAACCCCGGATCTTATCCCCCCCGACAGTAACCTTGGGAATATAGAGGGTCTGGAAAACGGAAAAGGGGCATCTCCACCCCTAATGACGCCTCTTTCCACAACATCCAGGAGCCCACCATCTGGCTCCAGGAATTCAGATTGAGCTGCGTCGGGGTCAGCCCATAGGACCTAAGCACCAACCTAAAGAATGGGTGGATGGGCAGCCTAAGTCCGGCCCTAAGGATCTCCTCACGAATGGCCACACTGCCCGGCCTTGGGTAACAGGCTCTCTCTTCCGGCCCGGGGAGGATTAAGTCTACGCGGTCAGGGATCCTATACTCTATCCTAAGTCTACCCAGTTCGGCCTCCCTTAATTTTGATGGGTAGTTCGACGCCCCCAATGCACAGAAGTATCTGGTGGGCTATCTGGCCATTTTCATATGTTCTCCCCCCCATTATTGCCCCAGCCATGTCTGAGAAGGTCGCCACAATGGGCTCGTCCATCCTCACTATTTCTAAGCCCCTCCTCGAACCAGAACTCCCATCCAAGGCCATTCTTTAAAAATTTAAAAGCCTAAATAGGTGCTGAAACTTACGGGTTTGGAGGTTTTCCTAGCCGGAAATGGTGTAAGGTCGCCAGAAGCCTAGTTTTTCTCGCCGAAAGTCTAGTTCTTTATCGTTGGAATTGCTTGCAAAACGCTGGAAATCGCCAAAAATTTGAGAGCAAATTATAATTTCAGTTTTGCAAAGCTAGAAAGTCTGAGAAAACCCCCGAGTCCTTCTTTTATAGAAAAAATAAGTCTGATCTCCATCGTTGAATTCAAATGCAATCAATCTAAGCCGTTCGTCGCATCCTCAATCTAGGCCATTGAAATGAAATGCCAGATTTGATCTACGCCCAAGATGTTGCTGTGACTTTCACGCTTACTTGAAACGCGTCACCTCGGTTACAACCAGCCGTCAATAATAATTAGTAGCCGCATCAGCCTTTTAGGAGAATGGGCATGGCGCCCAACTGTCACCTTGAAAACACGCAATAGTTGTCAAATTGAAACGCGTGGTAGATGAGCTCCTCCTCCAACTTTACAAAGCTTGGACGTGCCTGACGCAAAGGCCCTATTGGGTCATCGCCTCGGACGCCGCGTTCCCTCCCATGCTTTACAAAGTTTCAGCCATCTCCCAACGCGTCGGTCTGTGTGGTCAGCGCACCATATCCGCGAAATTTCGGTGCACCTTACGCGACGTCCCATGCTGCTTGACTGCCTCGAACGTTACGCACAATAACGAAGCTTTGGCACATTTGCCTATTATCATAACCTCGATTGCTGCGACGGATCAATCCCCAAAACTCCCATGACTTGCGATCCGGTCAGGAAAGCAAATCCACGCATGATATAAATATTCATCCCCGGACTTGGGGGACTACTGTTACGCCCCGATTATATACGCCTCGATACCGAAGTGTCATCTCACCTCCGAGGTCGAGATTAAGTGGACCCCCCGCAGTACCATTTATTCCGACCTGAAAACGACCCTTCCGATTCTTCTCCAAAGTGATATAGCAATTCCTACTACTGATCTGTCGAAATATCTCACCTCCGAGGTCGAGATCAAGTGGACCCCAGTTAGAAGATCAGCCACCAATTTGAGATTTGTCCTACACCTAAGGCTTAAATTGATTTGACGTCTCCATGAGGCTAGTTGATGTGACTTATCAACTTTACGTCAATTCAACTCAGAGGAAACAAACTGTCCGCCCACTCTACAAACGCGGCTGATTGACGCCTATGAGCAGACACTTCATACCGTCAGATGTATACACGTGTTCCACATCCGACGGTTCATACCACCTATAAATACCCAAGGTTTGGCAAGAAGCAAAGGTAATGAAACTCTTAATACACAACACTCCATAACAAGTTAATATATTCTCCTCCCCCTTTATTGATTGATTGTGTACACCCTGGGTACTGTTCAGACCACCCAAACCTGACTTGACCGTCGGAGTGTATACGGCCGTCACCACCCCCGTTGGTTCCGGCCGTGTGCGCCTGACTATTTGTTGATTGCGCAGGGAGGAATACGTGGAGTAGCTTTCAGTTGGCCACGTGGAGGGACCAATTTCCGAGGTCAACACCTATGCTTCATATAAACGTCCTTTTTGGATCTTAGAATGTTTGGTTAAGTTTAAAAGGTAAATTTACTAAAGTGTTCTTTTCTAAAATGAAACATGAATTTTTTATTGATTAAAATTAAGAAAAAATAATTAATTATTGATACAATAAGATAAAAAAAATTGTAAATAAGAAAAAATTAATATACATAAACATACTTGAAAATAGGAAGTTAATTTATAACTATTATTTTAAGCATGTTGAATAATCGACCTTCAATTGATGGGTTTTTCGAGCTCAGAATACTAATCCCAACCTTCACAACACCCAACCAAATCACAACCCAAACCTCAAACTTTCTTCCACACCCCGGTTGCTTTATCTTGTACCCACTTAGGACACAAAAGGGACGGTGTTTTCAGCCACAAAGGCTATGAAGAAACAAGAAGAAAATCGGCCAAGAGAACACAAAGCAAAGAGACAGAGAATTTTCTTCCAAGGCAAGACAAAACACGCGTGAGTTACAATAACAAAGGAGACTAGTTTATATAGTTTAGGTTAGGTCAAATATATGGGTCAAGTCCAATACAAAGAGGTTAAGTGGGCCAATGTATATAAATTGTCCAATGAGGGTGGAAGTTGGGGGTCATGAGCAACACTAATTAATTAGGTTGCTTCCAATGGTCCAAATAGTTTTAGGGTCGGGTTCTCAATCTTAGGTGTCGATAATTAATTTATCCAACATCGGTTTAACATCATCGCCCGGAATTATTGGGTATAAAAAACCCAACAATCTCCATCTTGATGCCCAATAATCTGCAAGCAACCAAAACACAATTTAAACTTGCACAATCAAAGTAATACAATAAAATTGGTATCGCAGACCTTACCTCGTGTTTCGAATTGAAACACACACCATATCTGTTCTATGTACTCACCGGGACTGAGGTCTAAAAATACCTAAGTAGAAACAAATATCACAGTGAACAAATAATCGTGCGATGAAGCTATTATGTACAATAATACACATATCTTTTCAAAATTACGTTCACACAGAACTACAGATTAACACCAAGTTAATCAACACACGGTCAAACACATATGCAACAAATGCATAAATGACCCTACGAAAGATCTCACCACACTTATCCTATCCCATTTCGTGTTACTCCCACCTCGAGAACACATATCTCCTCTCATCGTCCAACATGCTCACTAAACAGATTACTCAACTCATGTCTAACTAGCAAATCACAATAGATCCTAAACTCTCGAAATAATCTTCTATCACCACATCACTTTTCCCAACCTACGTGGATAATGGGACTCCACCTTACGGGAGTGATAGAAGTGTCTCTCTCACACTCCACCCGTACAGAGTCTCTTTCACAGATAAAAGATTCTACACATTTGATCATATCTACACTCATGATCCAAATGTCACACTCTACATCCTCCAGTACAAATTATCATATACCCCTAGGCATCTATACTCCACCTTACTAAAAGACATCTAACTCACTGTTAATGCATCCTAACCCATTATGTATGCAAACAATCACACGAAGTAATCACATTACCTCAAATTTATGCAAACACACATATCAAACAAATTTAAATGCAACATATAATCATGCAACAATTAAGCAATCACACATAAGCAGAAATGATCACACACAGATACATATGCAGTGACTAGGTTTACTCTCTTAATAAACCTCACTGGGGTCATAGCTCGACCCCTCAACCACATTCGTCTCACCTCTCACATAACCTTTCTATTTATCCTTCTTCTTGGGATAATCCCTAATAAAGTGTCTAGACTTACCACAGCTATAACACCGTTTACCACTAGACTTGTCATGTTCATTGTCCTTCTTCTTACTACCTTTGTCACTTGAGTCACTGCTCGAATCACCATTAATTTGAGCTCTACGCAAATTCATTTGCTTAAACTTCATCCTACTCCTTATCATGTGTAACTCACCACTCATCCTATCTTCATTTTCAGCCATAATTTCCTTTTCTCCCAAGTGAGTCCATGACAATCTCGGATGTTAGAGTATCCCTACTGTACTCAATTGTATTCTTAACTTCCTTATATGAATCAGGCATAGCATTATGCAAGATTATAGCCTTATAAGTTTTGAACACAGCCTCATCACAATTAACGATATCTTGCACCAGTTTGTTAAACACGTTTAAATTGTCATCAAGATCTTTTGAAGGATCCATTTTAAAATTGAAGAAACGCTCAAAAAGATAAAGTTTATTGGAAGTAGATTTAAGCAAATATAGATCTTCCAACTTTTTCAAAAGTTCTTTGGTGATTTTCAGTTTACCCACCTTTTTCAAAACGACGTCAGACGTATGTAAAATGATTGAGGTATAAACAAGATCATTAGCTTTTTCTTTTTGTTCTTTCAAAAAATTAGTTGGAAAATTACATTTAATGGCTTTTGAAATCTTTTGTCGGACCAAAATACTCTTCATTTTTTGTTAACAGATTGAAAAATCACATTTTCCATTGAAAATATCAACTTCAAAACGCGAAGACATTTTTGAGAAAAACGAAGCAATCAAATGCACAAATAGATCACACAAAGTAATCCTACGGCCGCAATATACATCGTTCTAGATTTCTAGAGTTTCGTAAGACTCGTGGTCTTAGATCAAGGGAACGTTTGAATAGGTAAGGTCTAGGTCTTCTAACGAAAGTAACAACTCAGCGGAATTTATGATGCAACAAAATAGGTATATCCAATCAAACAAAATTTTACAACAATTTTAGCACAAAGCACAATACGCTAATTTATCCAAAAATAAGTACTCAATCACAAAAATTAAGAGTGAGTAATCCTAATTTCTAGCATAAGCAATGGTTGCCAAGCAATGACAACCCTCAATCCTATTGATCACCCCACACAATGATTTGTTAGTGCAATAATGTAAGGGTTTCAGCCAATGTACCAAAGCGGACTTATCTAAGTCCGTAAATTACGAGAAATGCGAATCAATTGAGCTGCAATTGAGCTGCATATTATCTAAGTCCATTTTAGCCTTGTCTTATGTTGTCAAATTATTAAATTTTTAATTTCTAGGGTCAACCGATGGATTTTGGGGTCAAATAGACGAAAACCGTCATTTTGGATTTGAGCTGCATATTTTTTTAAAGGTTTGGTACTCATGGTGGCACAAATCAAAGGTTTGGGCAAAATCTACTAATAAACAAAATGTTTGATACTTCGACTGCAATTTTCCCATATATATATGGGTTGTGATGCCAAAAAGCCCAGTCCAAATGATCTGGGGCGATGATGAGATATAGGGGCTCAACCCATCGATACTACATAATTAACCATTGCCCAATAACTCAAGTGACCTATTGACCTGAGCCCAACACGCCAGCCACGTGTGCTGCTCTAGTCCATTGATCACTTCCTGAAATCAACAAAGTTGCCATATAAATTCGACTCTTATGATTGCCCAAGACGCGTCTTTCATTCTTGAATTCTGTAGAACCCTCGGGATTCTCTTTGAGTCGTTTGGTTTTCCTTCATGTTCTTCATTCTTTTCTCTGTAAAATGACCGGTCCTGTGATTATCGGGGCCCGAGGCGAATTTCACAAATTAGGCCCCGACGAAATCAACGTAAATGTAAAATTCAAAGTATATTATGCGACCTATTGCTAATTTAAAACTAGCATTTAAATAACAACCAAATATATTATAAAATAACAAAACCAAAGATTTAATCATAGAGTTAAGGAACTTGTGCCAAGTGTGGAAGTGCAAATTAAGAAATCGACATAATTGACTAAAGATTTATTATCAACTAAAATTAAACAAAAATATACATATAGATTAAAATATGACTTTCTATCCCTTTTAAAGTAGATTTAGAATGAAAGAATTGTAAAATGTAGTAATATCTTCGCAAAGTTTTTGTACAAAAATAAGACGACGACATGGATTTAACAAATACAATCACACAAATATCTATCTTCACAAAGTTTTTGTACAAAAATAAGACAACGACATGAATATTTATAGACATTCGTTTATAAAATTCATCGAATTTCACATCATTTTCAAGAAAATAAACTCCAAATTTAACCATTTTAGATCTTGTTTTCAATAAATTTACATCAAATCCCACACCATTAGATCTGGACTGTTTTACCTTGTTTTGAAGGGGGAGGGGGGGACTTGGGCTGAAATGAGGCCCCTTATGGTCTTGGGCCTGAGGTGAGGGCCTCATTTGCCTTGCCTCAGGACCGGCCATGTTTGTAACTTCTAGTTTCAGATTCAAAGTGTAAATTGTTGAGTCTTTGTGATTCTTTAAGAGGAGGAAACTGTTGATGTCTGTGTGGATTCTGTTGCAAATGGGACCTAGAGTGAAATTTATTCATACACGGTAAATTAAGTTGTGTGTACAAGAACAAAATTGGAAGAAGCAAATATGTCTCAAAGAAACAACGTGAAATCGCTACATTTGAATTTGAGTACTATAAGCTTCTATCATCTAATCTTGTGACAACCAAATTCGGCCTAATTTTTACCAATCAAGTTACATCTGAGTACCATATTATTTGTTAAATGAATTGAACCTCCACCAAATATGGAAATGGTTCAACTTAATAGGTTAAAATGGCTTCTCTATTTCAATTTTTAGGTACTTGCAACCAATGTAAACAGTCAGTGTGGTGATTTTGACAAGAACAAGTGAACCAATGAGGAAAATGAAACAAGAGCATTTTTAGACTCGTTAATCGAATTTGTTACTCTGTTTATTTAAATTCTCATACTTTTTATGTAGAGAGGCAATGGCGTAATAAGAGCATCTTTGATTTCTGTTGGTCGAGCTTGTAGCATCAACGTTTAGTTCATCTACTTAAGATCTCAATACGCAGGTATGCCTCAGAGGCGGTGGAAAGATAAGTACTAGGCCGATCTTGTGGATAATATATAAAATTTTCAATTTTGTCTAACGTACCAACTATATCTTAATTGAGGTTAATAGTAAGTCTTATTATAATTAGAATGGAGAGGAAAAGAGAAGTTGAGTTGCATGCATCAGAGCAGTGTGTTGTTAGGTACCTCACAGAGAGAACCACAAGAAAAATGTTAAGCTAACAACTCTTACCTAACTACAATTGTTTGCATCCAATACTATGATTCCAAGTGTCCTTCATTAGTTTTATATATAATTCAAATTTCTAAATATTAAATTTCTCTCAACAAACAAGTTATTGCAAGTTCTATAATAAGTATTTGATTTGTATCTTGAATACTTATGGAGAAAGAAGAACAAGACCAAGCTGCTGTATCTATATGGGATTGTGGGAGTCCTTTGTATGATTCTTATGAGTTAGTTTCATTTACTTACTTTATCGAGCGACACATGATGGTGTTGCCTTTGTCTATTTTATCGAGTCAGTTTCAATCGAGTACATCAAAGACTCATGTGATGGTGTTGCCTTCGTCTGAAAGGCACGGGTCGAGCACATCAAGATCATCAGAGAAGGAAACAACTATCATGAAGATGAAGAAGTTTTTCCATATCAAAGACAAGGTAAAGAAGGCAAGGAATAGATTTTATAGTTTTCTTGCTCGGATTGGTTTATGAAGAATTAATAAGAAAATCTAACAATGGGCTGATTAATTTATCAGCATTGTTTCTACTCATATGCTTGTATTTATTTTTTACAAAATAAAGTAAATTACTTATGAAAGTTCATCAAAATTACTTTACCCAAACAAGGAGATACTTCTGTTTATTTATTTTTCTCTCTTTCGGGTGGCTGAGCAATTTTACGGGCGGGCATTTCGAAATATGAGTTAACTTCACACGGTTGACGGGTAACGTCCCCAACTATTAATAAAAATTTCTTTTTTAATAATATTAACAAGGAACAACAATTTAAAAGGCATTGGAATAGCCTTCTACTTTCTAGTTAGTTTCTACTCCAAATTAGTAGAATATTTTGATGTCAAGCTAGCTAGTTGACAGAAACTATCAACCTAGCATAAGACAAGTCATAAATTGTCTCTTGATTTAAGTCAACTAATGGGACGTATACATTTGGGAAATTGGAATGTCATATAATGGGTTATGCTACACGAACATTAGGAGTGACCGCGAGGATTACCGTACACACACATGGGGGTGGGGATTTTTTAATTCACGAGGGACCTACTCATCCCATGTGAGGGCGCTGTCATCCCGTGGTCATTGGTGCAGATTGAGTGGTTTAATTCGTTATATAATAGGTCAAAGTTCATTATTTGAGTCACGAGTTTTTAAGGTTGAGATGATAGGGTCTTGGACCTTTGATTACTAATGATCGAGGTCTCAAACTTCCACCAGCCTAGCATGTTACTTAAGAATTGGAAAAGTAAAGGTCAAATTGGTGGTTGAGAAGGTGAGAAGTTCATGGTGTTGGAGTGATTGGTATAGCCCCTAGGGCTGTTAAATGGATTGATCCAAGCTATTAAGCTTGTCTACGTTCGAGCTCGACTCAACCCGCAAAGTGAGTCAGTTTGTACTTGCAAATGAAATGAGTTGAGCACAAGCTGGCTTGATTCACGAAATTTCTGCTCAACTTTTCCTACCAACTCATTTCTTGATTTAAAAGATTACTCGAAATTACTTAAAAGATATAAAAGATTCTTGCTGTAGATAAAAATTGTTCTCTCTTATCTTTTTTTAGTAATCTTTTAAATCAAATTTAATTTGAAGAGTGGATTACAAAATTATTTATTCTCATTGAGGATACTTTCTTACCTTTCTTTTTTTGTACTTTCGAGGAACATTTTAAATAAAAAAGAAACTATCAAATTTAGATTCATGCTTAAAGCCCTTGTTTGAACCTCATTCTTTTAAAATTCATTCTCTATCAATTTTTCAATAAAATAATATTATATGCAAATTCAAAATTTTTTCTTAACTTTAACTACACATTCTCTCTCAATCTATGATTCAAAATGTATTCTTTTCCCAAAATGGAGCTCAAACAGGGGCAAGATCAAGAGATTGATATATATTTACTGTTCTCGACCATATTAATACATTCTCCGACATTTATCGAGATAGTTATGTTTAACTTTTTAGGTTAAGGATTCAACTAAGTTATAATTTTCTTCGGCTACCTATTAAAAACTAAAAAGTGATGCTAGAAATAATAAGAAAAAAATTGCATATTAAAAAATAAAAACTATTAAATTAAGCCCGTGTTTGGTTTAGCTAAAAGTCAGAGTTTTTGAATAAAATATGTAACTGAAAAGTTGATAAAATTATTAATATCATTAAGAATACGTTTAATTGCAAGTATGGAATTTACACGAAAAAAAATAAATAAATTATAGATAACTCAATTGACTAGAAATTATTTGCATGGAAATTATCAATTATATATGTTTTATTGATTTAATTTTCCTTGATTTTGAGGATAATATGGTCACGTGACAAAAAATAGGAAAATATTTTTTCATAAAAAAAATGTCAGTCAAACACAGAAGTAGGAATCTGTGTGAAAAAACACATTTTTCATGAAAAATATTGACAATCAAACACATCTTAAATGTTTAATTAAAAGTGAATTTGGAAAAAAAAATGAGTTTAGAAAATGGAAACCAAATATTGACTAAATAAATAAGTAAACGAGGATACATGATTATAATGAGACAGAGCGAGTCGATCCCCATTCAGCTGGGAACTTTTAGGAGGCAAGGACGAGCTGGAGATTAAAATATTTTCGTTATCATCCCACTTAATTATTTATAAATTTTGCCATATTAAGATCCCGTTTGGTAGCCATTTTCTTTAAAATGTATTTTTCTCTCTTTTTTTTTCAACCACATATTTTTTATTAATAATATTACACGTAAATAAAAAATTTTTCCTTATTTTTCAACAACACATTTCACATCAATTTATTATTCTAAAATATATTTTTACATAAAAATACCTATCAAACACCCCCTAATTTTTATTTTCTAATTCAATTTGGATTGAAAAACATAAAAACAAAATAAAATAAAAGATTCTATACATGGCAAATCTAGGTGAGAAATTTTTTAATTTCTACAAAATATTTTACCATGTCCCACCCCATTGCCCGTAACTCCTCGACAAGACAGTGGACGGGGATGGCCATCCCTAATTCGCTCTCGCTCCATTATCATTTCTATGACTATGAACAATACTAAAAATAGAGATAAAAATATAATTTGAATAAAAAATTATTGCATAAAATTTAATAATATTTATTTTAGCAAAAGAGAATGTTAGCATTTAAACAAAAAATCTGAAGAAATGAAGGAAATAAGAGAATAGATTAGTATATAAAATATTATTCAATAATAGATTCAAATTAATAACTGAGGACTGAGGACAAATAAAAAATTAAAATATGCTTTTGACTAATAAGGAAAGAATCTCTAATTAAAAACAATTTCAGATCGATTTTGAAAATTTTAAATTATTTAAAAAAATATTTCTAAAATTATCATAAACTTCATGTAAGGTTTCTAAAATTAATATTTTTTAAAGTACTTTCCAAATAAAACCGGACTAATGAAGATCACTCTATGGGCTCCACTCAACTCCCCATTTGGTACCGCCTCTCATTCTGCTACATGATAGCGTATGAGTAATACTCAGCCGTAGAAAAAGGAAAAACTAATTCCCTCATAATGATAAGCTCTATGCAAATTCAATCCCTTTTCAAAAACCCCAAATTTATGCGTTTTTCTTCTTCTTACTTGTTGCCCAATTGTTTTAATTTCCACCGGAATCCCTGCAGCAGAAAAACCTATATTTTTCCCCAGAGGCAATTCAAGTACTGTACAGATACTGAAATAGAATATGAAAGAAGAAGAATTCATAGAAAGGGGAAAGGGTTTTTGTGTAATGGATTTATTTTGCCAGTGGATCCATGGGCACCCAATATTGATTCAGAGAGCATAGCCTCACAGCTCTTTGCATTCTCTCTGTTTCCTTATCTGGGTTTCTTGTATTTCATCACCAAATCCAAGTCTGCCCCAAAACTCACCCTTTTTGGATTCTACTTCTTGCTGGCCTTCGTTGGTGCCACCAGTGAGTTCCTTTTCTTTTTGTTAAACCCATGCTTATGTGTTTATATAACTTAATTTTGTTCCATATTGTGGATGAATATGGCATTAGTATTGTGCCTTTGTCATGTCCTTAACGAGACTCGAATTCGGTATGTACGTGAGGAGTAGCATTGAAGATTAAATTTAAATAACAAATATGTTCCATGTCTATCTGTTTAATTAAAATTCATTTGTTTTTTCGGTATTATACATGTTTATGATATGTTCCAACCTCATTCGTGCCGCAATTTCCAGATGCAATTGAATTTCTTCCAGACTCCCTGCCACAATTTCATTTCTCAATGTAGAAGAATCCACATGCATGAATGAAGAAGAAAATTTGAATTAAAGCTCTCCACCCGTTGACACCACAATTTTTCACTTCCTTGATGACCAAGTCTCCCACATGTATAACTCTAAATTGTCCAATTAGGCTCACAAATACAGCACACGTTTTACTCCCATAATCAATTAAATGGCAGGTTTCGAACCAAATTTTTGAGGCGGTTGATTGGCATTTTATTCTTCTTCAGACGACAAATTTTAGGCCATTAATTAAGGTGGTTTGCAACCTCATTTTCTCTATAAATATGGTTATTTACAAAGAGAAAAGTATGCCCCTAAGGAGAAGGAAATATCCCTTGAGAAGAAGAAAAATAGAGTGTATAGAAAAGAGAAAAAAAAAAGATTAGAGAGTGACTTTTGAGAGGTTTTTTTGAGAGAGTTTTAATACTCTATCGTAAATTCTATTCAAGATAGAAATAGAATTGTTTTTCTTCTTTCATCTTCTCTTCTTCGTGATTGGAGAACCACAACAAGTGGTATCCGAACCAAGTTTGTCAATTGGCCATTGTAGTTTTTGGATACAACTTCGTTTTTGATAAAACGTTTAGAAGCCAAGATGTCAATGGAGGAATCTTCATTGGGAGCTATGATCAAGCTCACCGCCACCAATTACACACTGTGGAGGCCTCGGATGGAAAACCTCCTCAGTTGTAAGGATTTGTATGACCCTCTAGAAACCAAAGGTGTAAACCCCGATCCTACCTAGGAGATGGAGTGGAAGAAGCTAAATAGATAAACTATCGATCAAATTCGATAATGGATTGACCATAGTGTTTTTCACGATGTAGCATAAGAGACAGATGCATATGCCCTCTGGAAGATTCTGGAGGACATGTACCAGGCCAAGATCGCTCGGAGTAAAGCCCTGTTGATGAAGCGTTTGGTGATTCTAAAGTTAAAGGGTGGAACTTCAGTTGATGAGCACATTAGTGAATTTCAGAGCTTGGTGAACCAATTGTCATCTGTGGAGATGTCGCTCGGGGATGAAATGCAAGTCCTACTACTTTTAAGTTCTCTTCCTGATAATTGGGAGATATTAGTAGTATCTCTTAACAATTCGGCCCCTGATGGCAAACTTACCATGGCTATGGTCAAGAATGCCCTATTTAACGAAGAGGCCAGGAGAAAAGACGTAGACACAGACCAATCACATGTCGTTGTCACAGTGAACCGAGGAAGACACCAAGGAGACGTTCGAGGCAGAAGCAAAAGTAGGTGTAAATCTATAGATGGAAGGAAGCATACTTACAAGTGCTACTATTGTTGTATGGAGGGCCACTTGAAGAAGAATTGTCGAAAATTGCTACGAGAGCAAGGCCAGAACAATTTGCAGCCGAAGAATAAAGGATAGACACTAGTCACTATTTCTAAGGAGGTGGCTATCTGCTCCATTCATGAGGGTCTGTCTTCATGTCTCAAATCAAGATATTGAGTGGGTAATAGACACTGAAGTATCTTACCACGCCACTCCACGCAGAGATTTCTTCACAACATATAAAGTTGGCGACTTTGGTGTAGTGAAGATGGGAAATACCAGTTCTTCTAAGATCGTGGGAATTGGTGATGTCCAGATACAAACGAACCTCGAATGTAAAATAACCCTGAAGGATGTTCGACATGTACCTAATCTTCGGCTAAATTTACTTTCAGGGATAGCCCTTGACAAACAGGGCTATGTCAATCACTTTAGCAACGGTACACGAAAAATGATGAAAGGCTCCATGGTTGTCGCTCGAGAACATATATGTGGCACTTTATACAAGACTCATGTGAAAATGCATGTGGATAGTCTCAACGTAGTAGAACGTGAAGCTTCTCTAAATTTGTGGAACTAGAGATTTGGTCACACGAGTGAGAAGGGATTGTCTACTTTGAGCTAATCACAGTTGCCAAGGAAGTTGCGTTGGATCCTTGTAGTCACTGTCTATCTGGTAAGCAACATAGAGTCTCCTTCAATTTCTCTTCTACGAGACGATCAGAGTTGCTCAATCTAGTACACTCTGATGTTTGTGGTCCCTTGGAGATTGAATCACTAGGCAGTAACAAATATATTTTCACATTCATTGATGATGCTTCTCGAAAGGTGTGGGTATATTTCTTGAAGACGAAGGACCAAGTATTCGATATTTTCAAATCATTTCATGTCATGGTAGAACGTGAAATAGGAAAGAAGCTGAAGTGTCTCCGCACAGATAATGGAGGCGAGTACACTTCTAAAGAGTTCGATGCCTATTGCAGAAGATACGGAATTCGACATGAGAAGACAATCCCACACACCCCACAACATAATGGAGTCGCCGAGAGGATGAATTGAATGATCATGGAAAATGTCAGAAGCATGATAAGTATGGCTAAGTTGCCAAAGCAATTTTGGGGAAAGCCATTTTGGGGAGAAGCTGTTCGAACTGCCTGCTACTTGATCAACAGATCACCATCAGTACCGTTGAATTTTGAAATTTCGGAGAAAGTATGATCTGGTAAATATCCCTCCTATTCTCACCTGAGAGTATTTAACTGTTTAACCTTTGCACATGTATCGAAGGAGCTAAGACAAAAGCTAGATGCAAGGACCACTCCATGCATCTTTATAGACTACGGAGATGAGATTTCCAGGTGACAACTTTGTTGCTCTTCGATCACGGAGAAGAGAAGATGGAAGAGGAAAAACAATTCTATTTCTATCTTGAATAGAATTTACGATAGAGTATTACAAACTCTCTCAAAAGTCACTCTCTAATCTCTCTGTTTTCTCTCTTCTATATACTCTATTTTTCTTCCTCTTTATGGATATTTCCCTCTCTCTTGGGGCATAATTTTCTCCTTGTAAATAACCATATTTATAGGGAAAATGAGGCTGCAAACCGCCTCAATTAATGGCCCAAAATTTGCCGCCTGAAGAAGAATAAGATGCCAGCCAACCGCCTCAAAAATTTGGTCCAAAACCTGCCGTTTAATTGATTATATGAGTAAAACGTGAACTGCATGTGTGAGCCTTGTTGGACAATTTAGAGCCATGCATGTGGGAGACTTGGTCATCAAGGAAGTTAAAAATTGTGTCTGTCAACAGATGGAGAGTTTTAATTCAAATTTTCTTCTTCATCCATGTATGTGGATTCTTTTACATTAAGAGATGAAATTGTGGCTAAGAGTCAAAATAGAAGTTGGAAGAAATTCAATTGCATCTGGAAATTATGGCACAAGTGAGGCTGAAACATATCAATTCTCCCTCTCCAATCGCATTTGAATCAATTGCTATCTGACAACCAACTCAGCTATGTCTCTACATAGCTCTAACTTCTCCCTTGGAACCACTTTTGTAAACATATCTATTTGATTCTCATGGGTGTGAATCTTCACTAGTCTCAACAGCTGTTGATCCATCACCTCTCTTATCCAATGATAACGAATGTCGATGTGCTTTGTCCGAGAGCGATACATTGAGTTTTTACTTAAGTTAAGGGCACTCTGGCTGTCACAATGTACTTTGTAATCTTTCTGTTTGATCCCTAATGTTTGGAGAAATCGCTTTAACCACAACAGTTTATACTGTCAAAGTGCATAATGCTATAACTGACCCTTTCCTTGTCTACGCTTGCTGCATCACCTCCACGGCACAGTACCAGCAGGAATATACGGTAACTTTTTCCTACTTAGTCCAATGATTATATGAAGCAAACCTCGTATTTTAGTATAAAATTTCTTTATTTGTACTCTTGGGACAGCAAAGGTGCATTACGGGACATCCTTGTCCAATGTCGATTGGTTGCATGGTGGAGCTGAGTCACTGCTCACTTTGACAAACTTGTTCATCGTGTTGGGTCTGAGGGAGGCTCTTAGAAAGGTGAAAAAGGAGGAAGAAAATGAATCCAAGACTGCATCTGGAATTGAAGGGGAGGAGAAGTCATCAATCTAAGGGATACAAATGTTATCGTCCTGGTACTCTCCCCTTGCCACAGTTGCACATGTATATATCATGTTGTCCAATAGTAATTTCTCTGCCAAAGTCTTGCTCAAAAGGTCGAGTTTCCTCTCGTTGTCCATGATTTTGTAAAATTGTCATCCTAGATCTTACCAGATGGACTTCGTAGTTTCTACACAATGCTAGAGATGTAATTAAATTCATTATGTAATATTCGTTCGTACTTTCCATGGTCTTATCTCAGTATTGATGTCTTTGATTGCAACTTCTTTTGCTATGGCATTCTTTTAATATTTACAATCTTTTTGCTTGGAAGATGGAATTGAACATGAAATTATATTTGGTTGCATGGGTTCTTTATTCATTTTCAGAAGCAGAGTACCATTTTGCTGTAATGATTCAGATATATTATATTATGTCCGAGATCCATATTATCAAGCTACCTATTTTCACATTGAAAAAAGGAATTACTATCAAATTTACAAAATGATGCACATCCGTAACTAAAATTTCCATAGAGCACAGGCGCAATATTCCCAAACCAACAAAACAAAATATGCGACTGACTACCATTGCAAAAGGCAATAAAGTATGTAGAGAAAATGCCAAGACAAGAGATAACACATACTATGGTTCATTTCACCTTAAAGGTTCAAAAAAAGCTTGAGCATCGAATGGTCATCTTTCATCTAGATTACTAGATATGAAAGTCGCAATGGCCTGAACGGCTTGATCTTCTGCTGCCTCTTGGTTCGATCCTATAGACTGTAGATGCTTCTTTGCAATCTTGAACGAGTGATCACCACCTTCGATCACATGCAAAGCAGTAACAGAATTCATTTTCTTCCTTACAACTTCCAACAATTCTAGTGGACAGAGACCATCTTTGCTACCCTACACAAACAACAATAGCATGTTATATGCGGTCACAGTACGAGAAAGTATGTCTTCCACCAAAAAGGAATGGATATCGATCCAATGTTAGATATTTAAAAATGGAGACTTTTAAATAAGCACAACGAAATTCCAGCAGAAACTGCAATTTAGTGCAAGATAAAATAAAGTGGGGCTGTTAAATACTCACTTTCAGACCAGTTTAAGTCCAAATATAGAGTTGGGTATATTTTTGAATCAGTAAGTATGATACAGGTTTAACTTTATATGTGGCATGAAGATTCTATTTACCAACTTAAAACATAGTGAAACACTGGATAATTAAGTAATTTACTTTTTGGAATATCATATTCTGTGAATGCAAGTAGATGCTCTTTCAGTGAAAATAAACAAAAATTAGATGCTTTTACCTGCACAAAGATAACAGGGACTGTAAGTTGCAACAGCATTTCATCTCGAACTGCACCATTTATGCCCTGAAATGTCATATAGGATGTAACAATTTCAAAATCTGCAAAATCTACACATACCTGCCCTCCCTACAAAGAAGAATTTATGCAATGTATATAGGTAATAGAATAGCAATCTTAATGATGCAGGATCAAACATTCTTAGCCCGTTATTCCATTTGCAGACTATATAGAAGTGTTGAAGATAGGATTTAAATGAATACATGTTGTCCCTCTCTAACAAGAACAAGCAAGAGACCAGAGTTCTAAGTTTTAAAGGATCAACATCAACATGGAAAAGGAACATTTATGGGCATTGAAGGCCAACATGCAGCAAGATAGAAGCCATAGACTATAGAAACTAAGATGAAAAAACTGACGAACCTTTAATGGGTATCCCAAACAAATAACAGCTGCAGCAGCTATATTTTCTCCACCTGCTACCATGCAGCTGACCCTGCATATACAAGGAGGACTCTGTGCACTACGTTGATACAAATTTGGAACAGTTTACCAGTGCAACATGGATTCTTCAGCCTTTTAGCCCAAATTTCTCCAATATGAATACAATATAATTAAAGGCAAGCCTAAATATCTGGAGGCATTTCATGATCACTGTTTAATAAACAGTAGTAAAATTCAACAAGTGGAGTCGACTATATTGTGATGATTCCTCTTTGTTCAATCCCAAATTTTGTTTGATGCTTATAGTGTGAAAAAGATAAACAAAAACTCAAAAAGAAGTGTTGTGGAACCAAAAATTCTTGGAGTACCCTTTATTCGAAAGGAAAAGTTAGTTGAGTGAAGTAAGCATTGAACATCACAAGTGCAACTAAAAACTTTCAATAGAACAAATCCTACAATCTTTTTTTTTCCCTTAAACAGCAGAAAATTTACTCATAGAAGTTATTTTCGGAAAATAAGCATCTTACAATACCACAAACAAAGATTTTCGGATATGACAGTAACCATTACCTCGATCCCATGGACTTCCCAGCCAAGATCAGTGGATGGCCAAGGTACTTAGCCATGGACTTTCTCACAATGTCGGAGTGGAACTCAACCAATTTTTCCGCCTTGGGAGGAGCCTTCCGTTTTCCTCCAGCAATGTCTGCAACACTCAGATGGTCAAATTCACGAGCTCTTTTACAAATCTAAAGCAGTCAAAATAATTGTAAGATTTTAAAAGTTATATAATTAAGAATTATAATGTAAATTGTCTTTATAATTTTTTGACTTATTATTTGTGATCCTATGAGACAAATGCCATTTGTCTCACACTGTACAAATAAATGTCAAAGAGTTAGAATCACTGAGGAAGATGAGAGAGAGAGAGAGAGAGAGAGAGAGAGAGAGAGAGAGAAGCATAGACTTACAAGGGTAGTCAAAAGTTACTACTTCGACAGCATTCAATGCCTTGGCCAACATGCCTTTCCATCTGAACAAAGCAAAAACTTGTAACAAAAACCATACGCAGTTTCACGAGACAGGCTCCTTATTTTTTTCTTATTCAAATTTCTGTAAAATGCGACACAAGAATTATATGATGTTTTATGAAACAGAGTAGCTAATTCTACTCATTCTTTTAAGACTCATTTAAATCATGGCAAAATATACAGCTGATAATTTTCTTTATTACCTTCATATGTTTCAAAGTGCAACCAACAATCTAACATCAATATGTAGCCACCCCATTTCAACCCCCAACACCCCAAAACAAAAAAAAAAAAGGAAATGTAACTCTCTACATTGTCTATAGCTACCCCACCCCACCTCACCTCCCCCACCCACACACAGTGATTTTTGTCCCTTTACAGAAACCATTCTTTATGTTTTCTAATAATACTTCAGCAACACACGCACACTGTAATACTCTGCAAAAAATTCAACTAACTCTTTCAAAGAAATGTATTGCATTTCGAACAATCATCTTAAATTGACAAATTCCCTAAAAAAGCATACATCAACTGCAGAGAGTCATATACGTGAACAGCAAATGGATGAAGATATTAAATGCTATTGTAAAGTCATTTGGCTCAATATGGAAAAGTCTTCACTTTGTGCATGGGGGAAAAATGATGAACTGCAGTGCATTAAATTGGATGTTGATTTCTTCACCCAATACAATTTGATTGTTGAAATCTTAGCATAGAGATACAATCTCATTGTTGAAATATTGCAATAGGAAACTTTTAATGAACATTATGTTTTCCATATAAATAGAGGAAGATTTTTACAGCGAATTGCATCTATCAACAAGTGAATAACGATTCAAAGGGCAATCTTTTGAGATATTGTAGAAAATATTGGTTTCTCCCAAGTGCCTACTTTGTTTCTCATAGAGAAATTAATTATTGTTATCTCCTTGTGTATTCAAAGAGAGATTATAATTCTCATACCATAGTGGAATCTTTCTACACTTGCCTGTGGCAGCTTTTCCTCAATTTCATTTTAACTGCCTGTAGCGTAGACATGCCTAAATTTCATTCTATTTTTAAATAATTCATGTTTCACAATTATATACTAAACTGTCTTAAATCTAAATAAAAGAAAGCATAATCATCAAAATATGCAAATCAATATACGACCTCACATATACATGGAGAGAGAACGGGACCAACCTAACCATCCAATCAGAGGATGACGGAGCACCAGCGCCATGAGCAAAGACAACCAAAGGTGATTTCCCTTTATTCTCCCCCGTCGATAACTTCTCAATTGTTTTTCCAGTACCAGTTTCCATTATTTGTTCTACCTGTTTATCTTCTTCTTTTCCTTTAAGTTCGTTCCCGTTCAAGCGCCTACGCTTCGAAGCACGTGTGGTAGCCATTCTTGATGCAGTGTGAAAAATCCACTAGCTTAATGAAAGTGATATTTCGAGCTCTACAAAATTGAAAACCCTAATTTGTTTTACTAAGGTTAATTGATTTTCGCGCCAAAAAGACGGATGGGAATATGGCATTTGGCGCAAATCCTGCTCCTCTACCGTTCCAAACACTCAAATTATCTCCAGTTCCAACTAAATTTTGTACCACATCAAAACCGCTTTTCATGCTGCGACTTTAGCTTTTGTTTGACAAAGTTTTTGAAAGGCACTATGATCATTACCCAACTGAGAGTATGTGCACACCAAAATCCATAATATATGTATGATTATAAATAATCATACATCAACATTGGAGGAAGGTGGTACAGAAAGTAAGCAAGAACTTAGAATGATGGTTGTTACGCATTGAAATAATTATTGTTCACCTAGATCTCACATCAATTATAAAAGAATCTCAATGTGTGTCCACGTGTATTTGAATATTTGTGTCTCGATTGATAATATACAATGAAGCGAAAGGTGCCTCCATCGTCAAGGCTCCTTGAGCAAAGAAGTATGTGAAACCTTAATACTTGGCTAGAAACGTGATTGTAAAACCCGCCAGCCTTGGATAAAAGGCATCCAATGGCCTCGAAAATGGATAAAAACCTAATGGAGAACTCTAACAAAGTCGACATAAAAGTTAGTACACTAAATTATGTGTGTAATTAAAGAACTATTGAATAAGTGTCGGAAAGGATAAACCTTAACAAGATTTGTAATTGAGATTTAACCATGAGTTTTGTTATAATAAAGGAAGAAGGTCAACTCATGAAAATGACTAAAATTTTCATAAAATCATCAATAAATAAGACTATTACAAATTGACAATTTTATATCCAAATTTTTCTCTACACAAATTGAAAGAATATCTAGGGTCAGATCTCTCGAAAATTAAAATATTAGATCGATATACAATTTCTAACTAAAAGGGCGCTAAAACTTCTATCTCTCTCATATAAACAATTGACTTCTTAAACGCATCCAAAATTTCATCAAAAAAGGGGAAACCACACCAAATTGAGACGAAAAAACTATCGGTGGTTTTAAAAAATATTATTTATTTTTTGAGTTCAACAATGCTAATTAGTGATATTGACACAATTGAAATTTTAATTGGACTGAAGCATAAAACGAAATAAAGAGATAAATATTCTTCGTTTCTTAATTTGAGTGTTCAAAGGACATATACCACTCGATGTCTTCTTCTAACGATATTGTGGCTTGTATTGACGTTTAGTGGAATTAGAAAACGGAATGGAAATAGTGAAATAACATATGTATTACAATGTTAGTGTGGATCTCATCCTTCACCAATTGGTAAGATACGCAACCGAATATATAGACACGAAAAGGGGAGAAATGGAAAACAATAATAGAAGAATGTCAAATGTGTCAACCAAAGAGAGTAATGTTTCACGTGAAACAAGGGCAGTATTAAAGCTGCCTTAAGGATTAAAAGTTGCTATATTCTTTGTTTAATCAAGAATCATTGCCTTGTCAATGTGTCCAAGGGGTCAAGACTTTGAACCTTTTGCTTTTTTTTTTTTTTTCCTCTCAATTGCAACACTTAATGTTATTCTTGTTTAAGGACCGTAACGACGACTTGTTAGATAAGATAAACGGTATAATATTGTACAATATTAAAAAGAAAACGGTGAAAATGCTCTACAATTTCGTCAACGTTTTAAAGTGAATTTGGATATGTTTGTACGCTATAATATATAAAATTCTAACTTTTTATTCTTTAATCTGGTTAGTCGAGTATATCATATATAATCCGTACTAAGTTGATTTTGTGGCTACTTTTTAATGATATATCTAATTCAAAAGATTAGCCAATGAGATTTGGTGTTGGGAATAATGCCAAGTACCAAAGATATGGAGACCCCACCAATTTGGCCTTATTATTTTTTCTTTTTTATTTATAAATTAATTATCTAAAAAAAAAGGTTGAACCCAGGGGACGTAGTCCAATTCTTTCTACTGAGCAAAGTATAAATCATAGAAAAAAAAAAGAGAGAGGGGAAATTTTCAATGCAATGGTTGTTTACTCTCCCTCAAGGGCTTCTGATCTAATCCATGTAAACACCCGATGGGGTTATTGAGGGGCGAGGCTGGAGGCCAGAAGCTCTTCGAGGGAGAGATAACAAACCTTGTTTTGCTACGATGTTCCTTATAATAGAGTATTGGGTTGAACAAGAATTTGATGTCGAGGTAATAGGTATGATTGATCATCAACGTTCAAGAAAAGGTAGAGAAAAAAATTATTGGGTTGAACTCTACAAGAAAGTGTCTCTTATTTATGGAAAATTCTTACATTTGCTCCGTTAAAAGTTCATGCATGCATGTTGGGCCACTAGTGATACACTTTGTAAGTTAATCGCACTTCTAATATTTTTATTTCGAATAACTTTTTCTTCTATAACCGTTATCGAAATTCATGATAATTGGGTAGTGAAATTAATGGTGAAATATACATGTTATTTGTTCCTATAGATGACTTGACATTTTAAAATAAAAGGTGTATGACTTTGTGTGTTCCTTCCAGCGAGTGACTTCGATAACTTGTCGAGTCTCTACCATTCTAATTTGATTGAGTTGGATTAATCTCTACTAGACCAACTTGTCAAGACTCAAATGTTATAATTGAACAGGTTTCTACTAGACATACTCATCAAGACTCAAAGTCGGTTCAATTTCTATTTTAAATTCTTATAGATAGTGATGTTTAGTTTTTAATTTATTTAAAATGTTGAGGATCAATCTTCGATACAGACACAAGTCTTATATATACACAGTTTAGTGAGATAAATCAAATAGACGTTCATTGAATTGTATTTTTTGTGTCAAAATGCAAATTTGTAAGCATTGTAGTGATCAATGACAATGTTCATCAAGAAATGGAAAATTGTTAGGTCTTGGGCCCACATGGTGGGACAGTCTAAGTTCGACATGAAAAGCCCGACTATCGACGTGATCAATCCGCACATACCGTGGCCGGACCTACTGCCTTACTGGACTAGAGTTAGTATTAGGCTCACTGGCACAGCTCCAGTGGCTCTTGGTTCCAAGACCGTGAGGGCCAGCTCGAGAGAGCCTTTTTTCATTTTTCATTTTTTTTTTTTGAAAAAAAGCATAAAATAAATGGAAATTTTTATAACTAGACCCATTATGAATCAATAACAATTCAAGAAAATACTAGATTTTTTTTTTAAAGAAAAAATATCAATGTTACTGTATTTTATGTCATAAAATACCGAACCTACTTAAATATTAAAAAGGCAATATTTTAGGTAACTCGCTAACAAAAGATAATTTGATAGATCAATCCCTAAAGCCGCGTTGTTGTCTATATTATGTACCCTATGAACAAGACGGAAAAACTCCATCACCAAAATTCTTCTCAACGAAATACAAACATTGGATTTGGAACGGACTATATCTAATAACATGTTGGTGTCATACAAGATTCTTATTATGCTAAAATCTGGTCTCTGTTTGGTGTAGCTAAAAATTAGATTTTTAGTATGTTTCAAATAAAATTTAATGAAATGTATAGTTAAAGCCCTTGTTTGAGTTTCATTCTTGTCAAAAAAAATGCATTTTTGAATAGTGTATTGATGTAAAATTTGTGGTTAAAAATAAAAAAAAAAGTTTTGGATTTGAGTGTAATATTATTTTAATGAAGAATATGTAGTTAAAATGAGGTTAAATCACTGTTGAAGAATATATTTTGATAAAATAATGAGGCTCAAACAAGGGCAAAAATTTGTGGTTCTCATAAATTTTGTTAATAAAATTAATTTTTGACCTTAACTTAAATTTTTATCAAAATTTTAAGCTACATCAAACACCAATTTTCTTCAACTAATGCATTAAAGCTCGCATATTTTAACCTCTCTCGAAAAATGTTGCATTCATATAATTATATACTAAATATGGGCCTATAGGTATTCTCGTCTCAAACGGGTCATAGGCCCGTTCTTGTTTGGGTAAGCCTACGAGCCAAGATGGGCTATTGAGAAATTCAAGCTCGATCACCCACAAAACTCGGGCCAACTCAGGCTCGTAACCAGTTGGTTCGACCCACTTTCCAGTTGGCTTGATAGAGCTCGACTCAATTGACACCATGAGGTTTAAGTTAGAGGAAATTACACGTAATACCTATTTTAAAATAATAATTCATAAAATACATTCCAACTTTTTTATACTATTATTACTACATTTTACAAAGTAAAAACGAAAAATAATAAACAATCATGTATACATTGATTTTCTAGACAGCTTATATTACTCCACCAAACAAGCCCCGGCCTAATTTATTTAGTCAATGTTCCAAATTCCAAAATTCTAATCTTTTA
>NW_019231313.1:88422-159192 GCF_002742605.1 Olea europaea var. sylvestris
TACCAAAACACCCCCCCCCCCCCAACCCCCCTCCAATTCTACGTAACCATATTCCACAAAAATTCCAAATCCACTAATCCAAAAAATAGCAAATCACCTCCACAGTTCATTCACCTTCATACCTCATTCTGCAAAATCCATATTTCGCATATCAAATCAATGATCTTTATCATTGAATGTTGAAAATATTGGGATTTTTGGCAATGGATGTATGAAACCCTTTTGAAGGAGTGGAAAAGCACAACTCGAGGAAAGATTAGCACAAAAGTTTATAATGCTTCAAACTATAATCGTGAAATATGTGGTAAGTGCAGTATTCTTGTATTTGGTTTTCCAGATGTATCACTTAGAATCGGAATAATATAGTTTTTAATGTATTATGCGAACACGAATATACATATCATTGCACAATGATGAATTTAGCATACTTTTATGACCTCCGTACACGAACAAGAGATGGCACGAAGAATATACCCACCAAATAATAATTGTGATTATGTTTTTTCTTAAATTATTTACTCAAAATATGTAGTGCAATATATTGTTTTTTTTGTTCGAAATGATTTGTCAAAAAACTCATTTTTAGATAATAACATACGATGCTGTTTATATTGGGTAATGTTGTTGATATTCACAAGTTTTTTATTTTATGCATCTGTACAATTCCAAATTGATGTCTTATTTTCATTTAGGTGCATAATGACTTCATTACTTTCATGTAGATGTCGAATGTACATGGTTAGTAATAACAATTGAATTTTTAGTTTTTTTTCTTTTGTTCAATTATTTTTGCCCAATGTAATGTAACCCAATATTCAGTTGTGTTATATACGCATATCTTGTAGAGTTCACGGGATGCGTAACATTACGTAGTCATATAATTTCTTACTATTCATCTTTAGTACATATCTTGATATCAAACAAGTGTGTGTGACATTAGGAATTGCACCAGATTATTAGACATCATTATGCGTGACCCCCTTCCTTTTTCTGCGTTCATCAATATATCCACACCAAATATGTATATCTTATGTGTAAATTCTCCGAATACGTACAGTTCATTGCCATGCTACTTGTTACTTGAGATCATTGTCATCTTTGAATCTGGCCTTTGCTATGGCAACTTGGAAGCAACAACCTGATATTCATCATTCCATCACAATGTGTTTGAATCGCATGTCACGAGACTCACGAATACATTAGTGCAATCCATTTTTCTACATACATTCAAACCATGAAATCTATAATATAGAATTTTTCATACAATTAATGCAATCCATTTTTCTGCATTCATTTCAATTTGTAATGCATATTTTTTTTACAAAACAGAATTCAGGAGATGTTGTGCAACATGATGAAATTTACATATGTAAATTACTAAATTCGAAACTCAATTATCAGTTGGAAACATTGTAGATAATTAATAAACGAACAAATCCACGGTGCGAGGGAAGAAAAATAATCTGTAATATCATATTCGAACTAGTGAAATCCATCCTAAACAAAAAACTTACTTCATCAACGTGAAGGATGCAGAATATTATCCGGACAATCGGAATGCCTAAAGGATAGCAGATTGCAGTTGAAAGTTGGATTTTCATACATCAAAATTGTATGACGTTGTTAAAAGATTAATTATTAATCACCGTAAGTAAATGCCATCCTTGCAGTTGACATGATACGTAATATAATAAATTTGTAAAATATATAGAATGTTATTACAAAATAGAATGTTTTTGTGCAAGATGATGAAATTTCCATTAATCATTCAATTTCTAAATTCAAAAACATTCTAGAAAATCAATAAGTGAACAATTAACAGGGAAAGGTGTGAGTTTATTAGTATTTGTGAGTTTTTCAAAATATATGGATAAAAAGTGACTTGAATATTTATAGATTGCATATAAAAATGAGCCCTAGACATTAACAGGGAAAGGTGTGAAAAAATTGAGTCGAATTGATGAATATAAAATCAAATTGCATAAATTGACAAACTTTTAATTATTTCTAAAAAAGAAGATCGTGGAGCACCGTCTTAGAACGCAAATATTTCTTCCGTCAATCAAGCCAATATCACATGGGTGGTTCCCTAAATTGTTGGCGCACATGCGCCGTGCTTTGAAAATTTGACCACCAATGGGTTCAAGAGTACACTAATTAATGCAGAATAGGAGAGTAATGAATATGACATAATAATGAATTAAGCCAGTCTGACCGGCTAAAAAATAGGAATTCAAAAACAGACTGATTTGATAGAAAGTGGTTAGTTTTCGTTTTGTTTAATTTTTCGAAGTGTTCAATCATATTTTGACACGTGTTTACCCTGTTTTTGAGCTTATTTTCGTATCATTGTTACATAATAATTGTGATATTTATTTTAGTTTTTTGTGCTTTAGATTAAAAAATCGGAGTAAAAAAACTCGAGTACTCGACCAGCAAAAGAAAATAGGAAAGCAGAAAAAATAAATAAACTATTAAATTATTAAATGACATTATTAATACACTTCTTGGACTTTGGACCCACCAAACACAGACATTATAGAAGCATCCGACGGTTCAGATTCTTAATACATGAGCCTTATGTTTGTATTTGTCTACTTCCATGAACATCCATTTCTTATTCACATGGCTTGGAATTAACATTGATAGTAGAAAGACTCCTAATTAATGTCACGTTGAATATGTGGATAAATGAGTCAAATTACAAATAAATTATTATTCAAATTTTTAAAAAATTTAATAGGACGAATAAGCATATCATATGTCATTTTTTTATGAAGTACAAACCCACTAAATGAAATGAAAATGACTTCTTTGCAAAAATTGTATTAATATTGTGCCATGAGCAAGTTTGCATAGAACTTACCTTTAAATTACCTTATAAGGAAATACTATCTGGAAAAAGATATATGTACCGAAGGAGGTTACTGAACCGTGTCCCTCCCTTCTCACAAAACACGCAGGTCCCACATGTATTTAAAAAATTCGAGACGTGGTCCCTATTCTCTATTGTGAGTAGTAAGTAAAAGATTAGGTAAAATATTTAGGTACATTTAGCATGGTTCATAGTGTTTATATGTGCGTTCATAATAAGGGTAGTCTTCAAGCAAGTAGATACATGAAACGATCGTACTTAGCGTTTACAAATGGACATGTGTATCAAGCTTTTATTATAACGATATGGAACATACCCATAATTTATTTGACGAGAAAATTACTGATCACACTTAGAGTTATCAATTGGGTTCGCCGGTTAGCCCCAAAAAAGCTCGAGACGGCTTGACTCGAGACTCGGGCCGAGCTCAATTGTGAGGTTCTAGGAAAAATCGAGCCATCCCGTGTGGCTCGGGCCTTATTTAAAAAAAGAAAGAAAGAAAGAAAAAAAACGAAAATAGGGCAGTAGAACAAGGCAGGTAGCGACTGCCTTTGTCATATATAATAATTAAGAGAGAGAGAAATCAAGAGTCGAAAGTTGGGGCCAAGCCTTTTTTTTAGCCGAACTTTTGCTCGGTTCGGTTCAGGCTCGGAAAAAGCCCGTTTGATTTTACTCGAGTTGAATCCGAACCTTAAGTTTAGGCTCGCAAACCGACTCGACTCAACTCGTTGACATCCTTAGTCACATTGGAGCTTGACTTACAGTTTCCTGAATTTTGTTCCACAGGAAATGAATATGGCTATGTTTGAGCCACATTTTTTCAAAAAAAATACATTTTTAAACAGTGATTTGACATCATTTTATTCACACATTCTTTAATAAAATAATATTACACGCAAATTCAAAATATTTTTTTATTTTTTAACTACACATTTTTTAATCAACACTATTAAAAAATATATTCTTAAGAATATAATGTGGTTCAAACAATGGTTATAAATATGTTATTTATACCCAAAAAAAAGGTCATTTGGCCCTGAAAAACTTGTTCTGTCTCTAGAAACTGTTGCTTCTGCAAATGGAAGATTGCAAGTAGCTAGTTACAAATAAGACTGGTCCCAAAAATATAGAGGGAGCTTTATATCCCAGGGATTCGGCTGTCGGCCTTTCAATTTCATAATTAATTTAAAAGATTTGGATTTTTATTTTTTAATAGTCAAAGTATAAACAGATTATATCTACGAAATATTGCATGAAAATAGTAGAAATGATTTTTGAATATTGTGGGGCTCCATGTTCTGGTTTTCTTGTGCATGTAGTTTCATGTTACATCTTATCCAATGTGCGAGTATGCAAGTAGATCATAAGTGCATGCATTGAAAGAGAGAATAAGTGATTTGGTTGAGAATTAGTATTTCTGCTAGGCGCCGAAGTGTGACGCCATAGCAAAAAGAGCCTACCTAATTAGGATTATTTTGGAGGGAGGAAAAAAAATAAAATTAACATTAGTCTCATGCCTGCAAGTCATTCTTGTTAATTAACGACAGAAAGCAAAAAGGAACTAAATAGAGGAGTGACAGATTTTAAAGGAGTTGAGCATTCATTTATTTATCTTCTACCAAACACTTGGAGGGTGTTTGAGCCCAATTTTTATGAAAAAAATGTATTTTAGAATGGTAGATTGATGAGAAATGTATGGTTGAAAAATAAGGAAATTTTTTTTATTTACATATAATATTATTTTAATAAGGAATGTGTTGATCCCAAAGGCGATGCAAGATTAAGACTTAATAGCAATAATGAAATATTCAAGATCGCACTACGAGAACAAAATTAAAGTAAAGTAGAAAAAGAGAAACTAAGTAGAGGGACGATGAAATTTATTAAACCGACAATACAGAGAGAATAATACAGGACAACAATAATGTTTCGTCTAAAACTGACAAAGGAGTCTCTAATTTATAGGACACATCCATAAACTTAATGGAGTCCTAAAAGATAAGAAAATATACTTCAATTAGGTTAAACCGCGTAAAAGGAAAAAAAATCATGGATGTAATTTGATTTCTTTCCAAATTCAAGTCAAACGTGATCTTCCAAGATTTCAACCCAATTTTGAGGTATTAAACCTAACAATCTCCACATTAACTCAAAATTCTGGTGTAACAAACTAAACTTCAAAATTTCAAATCCATCTGCTTCGAAATGAACTAATCAATCTCCTCAATACAATAATTGAAATCTCCACCATCGAACCATGATCCTCTACACGGACGCACAAGCGACACCAGAACCCAAACCCTGGGTTCCCAAAATTTCACCAAAAAATTACTGTTGACCAAATAGAGTCAAAGTACACCCTGTAGCGGAAACCATACCACATGCTGAATCAGAAGGCCCTTGTTAAAATTGTCACCTTCAACGTCCCCTAAAGCATTCCAGACATTATTGACACCGCCGTACCTACGCTTAATGAGTCCAACTGTAACAACTGAGCACAGTGTATCCACTAAAATTGGTGCCAAAGCAAAATTACCAACGCTTTCCTTAGCAGTGTTGTTAACCAACTAAGAGCTCGTCACAAGAGGTACTGTACCAAACTGAACTTCCACCACAGTACTGAACTTGTCCAAATGTCTCTTAATTAGTTCTGCACTTTCCTACAATATGTACAACTGGAATCTCTTTTGTCCCTCCAGTACAACTTGGACACCCCTTCGAACTTTCAAGACTCCACTTCCACCAAAGAATTTATACCCTTTTGCATCCAAGGTACTCAGCGATAAAAGATTCCTTGTCAAGTCTGGAACATGGCGAACCTGATCAAGTGTCCTCACTGGCCCATCTTGTAGCCTCAATCTAATCCGACTCATTACTACAATTCGACAAGATTGGTTGTTTCCCATGACAACTCTACCTTGCTTTACCGTCTCAAATGTCTGAAGTAAAATCCTATTGGGACAAATATGATACGAACATGCAAAATCCATAATCCACTCCCCATGTTTGGATTCCCCGTTAGATACAGCCAACATTACATCTCCATCATTCGAAAAATTCTCAACAATATTAGTCTCGTTATCTAATTGCCCCGCATGATTTGAATGTAAATCACCTTTACCCTACAACTTGTCGCAATCTTTTTTAATGTATTATTTCCTCTCACAGTAATAACAATACACATTGCTTACCTCACCTTCGATCTACCCCTCTATCAATCACCATGAGTAACTAGAGCATCTCTACCCCCAGATGTAGGATCTCCAACCAACAGTTCCATCTTCTCCTTTGAGAACAGGGCATCATATACCTCCTCAATGGTCAGCGTGTCATGATATACAATATAGTATCACGAAATGACGAAAAAGAACTGGGTAGCGAAGACAATAGGATCAATGCCAGATCCTCTTCATCATATTTTATATCCAACGTCTCGAAATTTGCAACAATTTCCTTGAACACAGCAAGATAGTCCCGCAGTGACCCTCCTTCCGCCAAGCGATGGAAATACAGCTTCTGCTTTAGAGGCAGTTTGCTCGTCAGACTCTTTGTCATGCACAACTGCTCCAACTTGAGCCACAAAGCAGCTGTCGTCTTCTCTTTCAAGATATCTTGTAGAATATTGTTGGATAAGTGAAGATGAATTTGCGCTAGAGCCTTTCGATCCCTCCGTTGTTTCTCCTCCACAAACAAATTTGCTTGCATCCTCTCAAAACCCAGCAAAGTATCGTCAAGATCCATCTGCGTCAACACTGTCCTCACCTTTTACTTGCCACAACAAAAATCTTGTATTGCGATTCAGCAGCGAAATTTCATAATTCAACGAAATCATCCTTGAAAAATCTCAATCAAATCACGAAGAACCTACAACATGGGCTCTAATACCACTTGTTGATTCCAAAGGCGATGCAAGATTGAGATTTAATGGCAATAATGAAATATTCAAGATCGCACTACGAAAACAAGATTAAAGGAAAGTTGAAAAAGAGAAACTAAGTAGAGGAACAATGAAATTTATTAAACCGACAATATGGAGAGAATAATACAAGACAACAATAACGTTTCGTCTAAAACTGACAAAGGAATCTCTAATTTATAAGCCACGTCTATAAACTTAATGGAGTCCTAAGAGGTAAGAAAATATAGTAGAATTAGGTTAAACTGCGTAAAAGGAAAAAATCTTGGATGTAATTTGATTTCTTTCCAAATTCAAGCCAAACGTGATCTTCCAAGATTTCAACCCAATTTTGAAACATTAAACCTAACTGAATGTGTGGTTGAAAAGAAAAGAGAAAAAAAAAAATATTTTGAAAAAAATTGAAATCAAACAGAGTCTTAATTTATTATCACCGAGGCCACTATATGGAGTTTCCACCAACGGTATAAACATAAAAATAGGAACATGAACCCATTAAATCCTTAAAAAGTGTTCAACGTGCCAACTAGCCAAAGATTTGGTAAATAATCCATGCAGCAGGCAACGTATTCCATAATAATTTAAAGACTAAATCAACCAAAGGAAATGGACATCTAGCACTGAAGGCCACGACAACTAATAAAATATGAAGGAAATATAAATCAACTTTTAACATTATATTTCGGTGATACTAAATATATTATTGTAGATCAAAATTATCATTAAATTTTTATAGATGACAAATTTATTATCTATTAAAAGAAATCTAATGCGCGTTTAAGAAAATTTAAGCATAAATGCCCACTATCAAATATTAGATAAATAATTAAATCACTTGCCAACCTCCCCGAATGTAGTATTTTTGTGCCATAATTAGCACTAACCTTGTTTGACTCTCGTTAAATTAAAATTCTTTATTTTTTATACTCATTTTCAATCACACATTCACCTAATAAAATATTTTGCATCCGAATTCAATTTATTTATTTTATTATTTTTTTTTACACATTTTAACCACACATTCTTCAAAAAATCACTATTCAAAACATCATTTTTTCCAATTTCTCTTTATAATGACCATCAAATAGGGGTTAAATCAACTTGACATTTTGTTATTAAATAAAATATAAAAATATTCCTAATTTCAATCTTTAATTGCTTAAATTACAAGACAAAATTAATTCACACGTGTAATGCAATTTAGCAGCTTCCCGGAAGACATGCCATCTTGTAGTTTGCAATATGCACCCTTTAATTATTAACAAAAAAAATAATTACTAATTAAAAGTACAAATGCATGGACTTAAACGATCTAAAAAAATACAGTAAATCTAGGGAATTGAAGTTTAACGTTCCAACATTAAGTCAAAATTGGAGACCCAAAATGATCATCGATCAAATTTTGATTATTATAAGATTGAAATACCTAAAATCTTGAGCAAAATTTGACTTTATATTAGTTTAAATAAAATGTAAAAATTACGACAACGTGCAAATTTAACTAATAAATCTGCAAATTTAGGCAAGATCTCTCGTTTTTTGTTTCAAATTAAGGAATCAGATTAGTTTTAAACGAAATTGTTGACTGAGATAATGAGCAAGCTCAACTAATAAAGTATAAATTTATACAAGAATTCCTCGCTATTTGTTTGAATTTCAAATACTTAACAGTTTCAATAATCAATTGGATTAAACAAAAGTAAAAACTATGCTAGAATAACATACAAATTGACCAAATAAAATTTACGCAACATTCCTCTTTGTTCATTTGAAATTCAAATGCCCAATGTTATAAAGAATCAACTTTGTTCTATATTAGAAGTAAAATTATGAGTATTATATATATATAGAATTTAATCGTTCTTAATAAGTCAGATTTTCTAAAAATTGGCTCCCAAAAAGTACACTTGTTCAATGCTTTTTGACTCGGACTTGTTCTAAAAAATTGAGGCATTGCAAAAAAGTGCGTGCTAATTGAACTAATAAAATTGTTAATATTAGGCAACATTCCTCTTTGTTTATTTGAAATTCGAATACCTAATACTTTCGACAATCAATATAGTCAAATTAGCCATGTGAAGTGGGAATAGTTTGAACTTTGAACCATCCATTTCGTTAGTGTGAATGTCCAAGATTTCAGAAAACACGGCCAAATTCTTAAAGGAACAAAAGGTGGAAAATGTACTCATTTTAGAGACAAACCTTGCTCATTCTCCACCACTCCACCCCCACAATATTTCTCATCACAATACCACTCCATTATTCCTAATTCAATTCATTATTTTTAGGAATACACTCATTTCCATTCCCCAAACATCATTCTATTCATTTTTTTATTGTTGCATTTAAGTTTCAAATTGTTTTATCGTTCAATTGCCCTTCAAATACACTTAACTAGAGCATGTGACCCATTCTTTCAATGGTATTTCTATCTATTCATAGCTTAAACTACGATTCTAAGTGACTATTTGACAAAAAGTTGAACACTTTCCAAAACCCTTGTAATTTTGGTAGGGGCGAAAATGTCAAAAAATGAAAGATGAGGATGTTTTCCACAATAAACTTGAAAGGTAGGGACGTTTTGTGTTAATTACCCTTTGAAATAAAGTTTGATTATTTATAAATGGATCCAAATGTGACTTGTTAGTTATGTCTTACGAAGATTTTTTTATCACATTTATTCCAATTGTCTCTTTCTTATTTTCTTGTAAGTAGTTGTAGGCCAAAGACGCACACATTCATGATTACGTGTCATATAAAAACCTTCGACGAAGTATCTCTCAATGAATGTTGAAGGCACTCTTCACAGAATTATGCTATTTATATATTCTTGGATGATATCTTTGGTTATAGCGCATGCTGTCAAAATTTGTGTCATCGATTATTTTAAGTTTGTTAATATTAAGAGCAAAAATGTCGATCACTTTACACAATGTCAATTAAATTGTCAACCAGAATGTACAGGAAATTGTTCTTCAAAAGGGAATGGGTATTGAAATTACAAGGATTTTGAACTTATACTTGCCGATCCTTTTGATAAACACTGGCTGGGCAGGCTGATGGAGATAAAATAAAAAATAATAAAAAAAAATAAATAATAGCAACACTCAGCTCCTAGTGGGAATCATTGCCGTGGCCAGGCCGTAAAAAAAACCGGTGCCAGCCGGTAATCACGGATACTTGATACTTGTCTATTTGACTTACGCGTGACTTGTTAGCAGATTCCGTGATACACTTTCTCCAAGAAAAAATAATATTTCTGATTAATTTAAATTCAATTTTCAGCTTTTTAGAAAGTGTAATAGAATTTTCTTTTTCGGCGTTTGGCCTTTGATTTCGGTTGTGATTTGAGGATAAAGTGTTTCCGAGTGGGACTCACCTCTTGACTCAGATACTCTTGGTTTTGGCTTTTTAGCCAATTCCATGATTATTCGAATAACAAATGTTACGTGATCACGATTAGAAGTATAAAGTTTATCGAGTTTGAACAATTTAGTACATAAAAGTACGGTCCAAATCCAATCCGAACCAACTCTTGATAATTTGTGCTGAGTGCAATGCAAGTTAGACAAGAATAGCCATATTTAAAATAAAAATAAAAAATAAAAAATCCATATGCAAACTTAATGAAAAAGATATATTAGCTCATAAGTCCTGTATGACTTGATTTACACCATATATAGAAAAATTGTACCTGCAAGTTCATGGGACACAAACTATAACATACTCGAGCCTCTATTTGTAGTAGAATTATATTTAGAACCTCTAGATAACTTGAAACAAATGTACGATGATTTACCGTCGAGGTTCCTTCAATTTTCAAGTTAGAAGTTATTCTTTGGATGATAAATGAACGAGTTTATTTATATTTGTGTATGATATCTTTCTGTTTATAGGTTCATTGTAATAATTTAAATAATATTTTTACTTTCTAAAAAGTGTTAAAAGCAAAATAGAGTCTTCATTTCTTTTCCGGCATCAGGCCGTTGATTGCGGTTGAGATTTGAGAATAATTTGTTTCTTAGGAGGGACCACCTGTTAGCCAAGATAATGACTTTTTTAACCTCTTTGGCTTTCTTTGGTACTTTTGTAGCTTTTAACTTTTACTTTTAGAAAATATTATCTCATTTCGATCAGAATGGTCAAAATACTTTCGGTCATAAAGGCTTGTATAACTCGGCAAATAACTGCTTGTTTGGCTAAGCTGTTGAATGCTTATAAGCAGTATATTGTGTGATATACTTTGAAAAATCTGTGTTTAAAATGCTCAATCAATTTATAAGTTTGAAAAATCTATGCCAACAGGCTTTTACAGTCAAGACTCGAACGATAAGATGAACTATACAATCGTAATTTTTATTTTTAAGTTTTTGTTTATTGGTGATGAGAGTTAATTTGGGTTACATAAAAGTTAATGTAGGTTTGATGAGATTTTTCAAGATGTAATTAAGATTGGTAGGAAGATTTTTCTTAGTCTTCAAAGATCCATCCGTGCGTAAATCGTGTAAAATACAAAGATTTGCATATTTTATATTGAGATCTCCCGACTCAAAATTGGGGTTAATAATTTTTTTTAACGTTGTCAACAGGATTATTATAATTTCAAATAACTTTCATCTCAAGTAATTCATGGCTTTTCAAAAAAAGTAATTCATTTATAGTCTTACCAACAAAACAATTATATATTTTAAAACTTATAAGCAAAATAATTTCTTAAGGATAGTTATTCTCACACCACATTCTTTTATTATGTGTACCATATTTTAATTATAATGTTGATCCTCTTTTTCCATTTTTCTTTTCCCCTCATTTTTACCCTTATGCCCTCGATTTTGTTTCGTGGCACTTTTATCCTTAACTCGCAATTAAATTAGCAAGTGTTGCCTCTATAAAGATTTTTATCCAAATTTTTTGTATTTATTATTTATTACTTATTTAAAATACAAGAAATAAATTATCTTTTCCTGTCCTCCTAATGAATTTTTTTGGATGGAAATCGTCTTCATAACAATATATACAAATTAATAGAAGGTTGAAGGTAAGATTGTGATGAAAAATTATGAATATAAGTGTAAAAATAAGCAAAATTAGAATACATTCATTGAAATTAATGTGTAGTGCTGTATTGTGAATATAATTATTTGTTTTTCCTTAATTTAGTCTCTTGCACTAGGCACGCTTTAGAAAGATAGTTGTGTTACAATGACAGGGTTTCAATTCAGATTTTATATCCAGACAACACGTGTCATGCAGTGATTGGAGAGTTAGAAAAAGAAAAGAAAAAACAAGGGAGCAGGCGCTGTCATGCACCGTCTGGATCCAAAGTCGGGTTTTTAACCCTGTTAGAGCAGCTTTTTCCTAAAGATATTACAATTTTATTGTTCGTTTTGAGTTGGACCGGCTGTGAAGTAAAAAAAAAAATGTTTACTGTTTGAAGGGAGCAGGCGCTGTCATGCACCGTCTGGATCCAAAGTCGGGTTTTTAACCCTGTTAGAGCAGCTTTTTCCTAAAGATATTACAATTTTATTGTTCGTTTTGAGTTGGACCGGCTGTGAAGTAAAAAAAAAAATGTTTACTGTTTGGTGTCGGTGGTCAATATAAAATGTTGATGCCACAGAGAAAATTTATAATGGTTGTATGTGTTATTTGTCGGGCTGTCGAATGGTGCAAACTAAAGACCAGGTGGGACGGGTAGTTTTTCTTGATAATCATATTTCAAAAATAATTTAAGAGACAAAATATATTAGGTGATTCCCACGTGGTGAAAACAAATTATGACCATTTATCTAATTTTTAGAATGTTGCAATTAAAAGTTGAGAAAGAAAAATCACGAGGAAGTTACTTTTAGTTAGCTTCCTCAAATTATGTTTAAAAGAAATTTCATAATCTTAAAAATAATTTTTCGAACGCTATTTAAAACTCTATTTCTTTTGATTTTCACCAAGATTAGTACACAAAACTTTTATAGATCTACATTTTTTGGAGATTTATTATCACGTTTTATATATCAAGACTCTAATACCGCCGAAAGACCCAAAAATAAAAAAACGATTGATTAATCACAGAAGGCTTAAAGTGCAGAAGATAAAATTGTAGAAAATTAAACCAAGAACATAAGGGTTTTTTCGATCTAAGCCCCAAATGTTCGATAATCGATTTTAAGAACATGTTTGGCCCTGTTCTTGCCAAATTTTAATGGTTGAAATAGTGTTTTTTTGAATAATGTATGATTGAAAAAGAATGAAAAGTTTTTGATTTACGTGTAATATTATCTTATGAAAAATTATGTGATTAAAAATAAAAGAGAGAAAAAGAATGAGAATGAGAATGAGGATCAAACGAGGGCTAACATCTAATCCCTTGTTGAACATCCACAAAAGAGAATAATGCTAATTAGCACTATACATGTCCAAAACAGCAATCAATTTTACAGAAATGTTCAAGAGATACAAATATCTAGCCGCAAAAGATTTATCTTTAAAAAAATTTAAATTATTCGAGTTACTGGTCACAGAAATCAAAGCGAACACACTTAACCCTTCTCTGAATTTACAATACAAGGAACAATATTTCCTCCATTGATTTCACCAAGAATCAAACTAAAAATCCGAAAGGGAGTAGAAAACTTGAATATCTTGAATGAGATTTTCGAAAGAGAGATGACGAGCCCTGAAAATGAAGTTGTGTGTCTCTCAAAACCAGATGCCAAATACAACCAAGTGAATGAACCAACGAAGCAAATGGAATGCTTTATTCTAAAGAAGAATTCTGAAGCTAGATCCAATAGCCAATAGTCAGCCACGTATCATCATTTGGTAGGAGGCACCACTAACAGAATCGCATTTCAGTGACACGAAGCACACTTCACTCGTGCACTTTCATAACACGATCAATAATACACGTCCTCATTAAGCATGACTATTAAAAAAACTCAATCACTTGCGGATTTTATTTTATTTTATTTTATTTTTTGGTCTAGTTCTATACAAATAACTGTGTAAAGGCGATGAATTGAATTGTTATTTAAGTGAAAAGGACAACTAAAAAATACTATCACATACTTTTTTCCAAGTTTATCATGTCCTATTTAAATTCAATAGAACTTGACAAAACTTACAAAAAATTGTATGAGGGCAAAATGGTAAATACATTATTTTAACAAAAAAAATAAATAAATAAAAATTATGGATCGAGTCCTATACTCCTATTCAATTCAACTAGAATAGGAAATATTCTTCCTCAAATTTAGTAGGTTCATCCAGTTTTATCGAATTTAATGAGTGATGTGAAAAAAATAAGTCGAATCATTATTGGACTGAACATGACCGCTAATAAATTTTACCGCATTTATTTAGTTCAACTGTAAGTTTAAAGATGGATCTTGCGATCTTCTACATTTTTAATAGAAAATTTAGAAAATGATTTAGCTCAATATTTCTAGTACAAAATTATTGACAATAGCACAATGGGGACACACAAGAGACATTTCTCCTTCTAACAACTCAATTTATTCTTACTCATTTTGGTAACTATCCAGTATCAACTAAGAAGGGTCAGTTAATCTTGCAATGCTGTCCTTATCATATTACTTAATTGATATTAATCTATTGGTCTGATTGGTCTGCAGCAGTAATTTGATTTGTAGCCAAATAAAATAAAGATTCAGCGCCGACCCTTCCTAGAAAAAGTGTACAACCAAAAGCACATGCCTATGCTCCCTCACGACATTATTGTTTTTCATAGTGTAATTGGGAGTATTAGTCCACAATCTACACACTTTGATATAATTTGGCTCCCAGCTTTTTTTTTTTTTATACACTATAATATCTTCTATATTTTAGTTTTAAAACGTCATTGATTCCAAACGAAAAGGAGTAAAATGGTAAACATAAATTTTTAATGAAAACATGAATGAAACGGGAGGAGATATCTCCACCTTTACATTTGATTCTTATCTAAAGTACGTTCTTGAATTGGATAAACAGATTAAAAACAATCCATTCCCCAACACTAGTCGAAAAAAAAAAAAAAACTATTTTACAAGGTTTGCTGAGGCCACTCCCTCTTTCCAAGGTCTATTACGTGCCTTTGAGCTTGAACAAGTTGAAGGTAAAAGAAGAAAAAGAAAAATGATGGCATTGGTGAAATTTTGATCATCTTTCTTTAGTTTTTTAAAGACAAAGTCTCTTCGCTGAATGAATACTAATGATACGAAAAAACTAGAAAATTAAGGACAGTACTGCAAGAAAATAATCTTAGGATCAAGTTGCAATAAAGACAATGAATGGGGACTAATAATACTATTTTCCCTTTTGAAAATACAGAAAATGAAGTGCATTTATTAATCTACCCATTTTCTGTATAATAATTCGGACCTTCCTTCCCTCCTCCCTCCATAAATACTGCCTTTTGCTCTTCTTCTTCTTCTCCCATTCCCATTCTCTCTCTTTCCATTCTCATTAGGTCTCGTTCTGTTCTGTTTGCGTTTATCAGAATTTTTAGCTGATAAACTAAACCAAAACATCCGCATTTTGTTAATACATAGACAAACACGCTTTGCTTTCACAGACCAGATCGTATAGGAAATATCACCTTAAACCCTTTTGTGTAATGGAGAAATCAATGGGACTCTGTTTTTCAATTGCGCCTCTGTTTTTATTACTAATTGGGATTCTTCCTTTGGCATTGGGTGGCCATGACTATGGAGAAGCTCTTACTAAGAGCATTCTCTTCTTTGAAGCTCAGAGATCTGGTTACTTGCCCAGTAATCAAAGAATCCAATGGCGTGGTAATTCTGGTCTCAGGGATGGAAAAATCAATGGGGTAGTTTTTTTCTGCTGATTTGCTTTTTAGTTCAAGTATATTACTGCAATTTCTCTCGTTTGTTCTCGTGTTAATCCTGATTAATGCTTGGACGTGGACTTAAAACAGTCGTTATAATTTTATGCAGGTGGATCTCGTAGGTGGATACCATGATGCAGGGGACAATGTCAAATTTGGGCTACCAATGGCATTCACTATTACAATGATGTCTTGGAGCTTAATAGAGTATGGAAGACAAATGGCTGCTGGTGGAGAACTTAACAATGCTTTGGATGCTATTAAATGGGGCACTGACTATCTAATCAAAGCCCACGCGGAGCCTAATGTTCTTTATGGAGAGGTTGGAGATGGAAACACAGATCACTACTGCTGGCAAAGACCCGAGGACATGACTACCTCTCGGGCCGCATATAAAATTGACCCGAGCAACCCGGGATCCGACCTTGCCGGTGAAACCGCTGCAGCCATGGCAGCTGCATCCATCGTCTTCCGCCGCTACAACCCGTCGTATGCTAAAGAGCTACTCGAACATGCCTACCAGGTTGGTTAATTAAGCACTCACTATATTTTTATTAGGTAGATTAGCTGATTAATAGTCAAATAGAATTAGCCTCGGTTTGACTCCCGGAAATGAAAAAGGATGTAATAATATCTTTTTGAAAAATGATTGGTTGGAAAAAAAAAGAAATTTTTTGGTTTTACGTGTAATATTATTTTATAAAAAATTGTATGATTAAAAATAGGAGAAAGAAAGATAAAAATTAATGGGGGTCAAATGGGCCTTAGTTATAGAGTCCCATTTTGAAGAGAAAATGTGTTTTGTACAATTTTTTAAAAAATGTATGATTAAAATATAATATTATTTTATTGAAAATCGTGTGATTAAAAATAATTTTGAAAAAATGAGTTTTTGAAAAAATAGGGTTTAAACAAGGGCATGATCGCTTTCTATTGTAGTGTTCTTCGCTGGGGTTTTACTGTGTTGGTTAGTGTGTTCCATGATTGGCGCATACTAGCAACTGGGGTGGGAAATAGTCGAGTATTTAATTTTTTATCGGGGAGGTTGTTGTCGGTACAGAATAGCATTTTGCCACAACGTTTATTAGCAAGTTAAAAAAATAATAATAAATAAATAAATAAAAGAAAACGGAGCGTAATTTAGCAACCTTCAGCAACTCCTGAATTTCTAAATAAATAATAAAGGAGAATTCTATATTACAAAAATTAAAAATTTCTATCTACATTCCTATTTTACCCTTCAATTTTAGCTATTTTTCATTTTTACCCTCCTTGCTAACAAGTGATTATTTTTTTATTCAGCTTTTTGATTTTGCGGACAAATACAGGGGCAAATATGACAGTAGCATTACATTAGCACAGAAGTACTACCGATCTGTCAGTGGATATGCTGTATGTGATTCCACCCCTTCTAATTAAACTTAATTTGGTTCCCAAACATGCGGAAAAAGTTGAATAAATGATCTGTCCCTGACCTTTAATGTGAGTAAGTTGAGTTCAATATGTAATGATGGAAACTGCAAATTTTCGTCCACTGGCTCTCGTGAAAATATGTTTCACTTCAAGTTTATGCTTGACACAAGTTAAAAAGCAAAATCTTTCTATACAAAATTGGACATGCGGACACACCACTGAGATTTAGACATACTCTTATTGAAGGTTGGGGACAACTTGTTCTTTAAAAAAGGTTGGAGACCAACTTCTTACTAGATCAATACAATCGCAGACCAGTAGTGAAACATTACTAATTATATATAAATAATTTCATTTATCAAAGATTGTTTCTAATTTTGATTATTTATCTATTTCTGGGTATAGGATGAATTGCTGTGGGCAGCTGCATGGTTGTACAAGGCATCAAACAATGATTACTACTTGAACTACCTCGGGAACAATGGTGATGCACTGGGAGGAACTGGTTGGGCCATGACTGAGTTTGGTTGGGACGTGAAGTATGCTGGTGTTCAGACATTAGTTGCCAAGGTAAATTTATGCTCGTGTTTGGCAAATTTACGTTTAAAATTTACTTATTTTGTCAAACTTACTTTTTTCACTAAACAATATTTTTAAAAGCAACATGGTATTAGGTATCAGAGTAGTCAAATATACTGATTTCAAGTCTATCACCTTCTAGTTCTAGACAAGGTGGTTTAACAATGCACGACACTAAAATATCCGTTCTTATAATGGGATTCACCATGTTGGTGCAATGGTCTGTATCTATGTATGGTTCTTGATTGGGCTTCTCTAGTAACTAATCCTAATAACATCTTCTTGCAGTTCCTAATGCAAGGAAAAGGTGGACATTACACCCCCGTGTTTGAAGAGTACCAGCAAAAAGCCGAGTACTTCATGTGCTCATGCCTTGGAAAGGGCTCCGCCAATGTTCAAAAGACTCCGGGAGGACTCATTTTCCGTCAGAGGTGGAACAACATGCAGTTTGTAACAAGTGCTTCGTTCCTTCTCACTGTCTACTCTGATTATCTATCCTCTGCCGGCAAGTCCCTCAAGTGCGTTTCTGGCTATGTTCCACCCTCTGAACTTCTTGCGTTTGCTAAATCTCAGGTGCAACTCTGCTCTGAATATGAGTAACTCTTTAATGCTATTTCAACAACCAAGCCCGTACCACCTTATTACGAGAAATTTTGCTATTTGATTTTGGTGTTGAACTTGGTTGTCGGTGAATTTTCCATTGAGGAGTATGACAAATATTCATGAAATTGAATTAACAAGGGGAAAGATTCTAATTCTTGTTTTTTGATCATGTAAGGTTGATTACATTCTTGGAGACAATCCAAGAGCCACAAGTTACATGGTGGGATATGGAAACAACTACCCACGCCAAGTTCACCATAGAGGTTCCTCAATTGTCTCCTTTAAGGTAGACCCTTCATTTGTTAGTTGCCGAGGAGGTTATGCCACTTGGTTCAGCAGGAAAGGAAGCGATCCGAATTTACTTACTGGTGCACTTGTTGGAGGACCTGATGCTTATGACAACTTTGCTGATCAAAGAGACAACTACGAGCAAACTGAGCCTGCTACCTACAACAATGCCCCCCTTATGGGCTTATTAGCAAGGCTACATGGTGGTCACGACGGATACAACCAGCTCCTTCCAGGTACGTTTAGTTCAATGACTTCGGTCCTTGCAAATTTGAAGTTTTGTCTAGTGTTCGCTCGCTAGATTTGAATAATTATGCATTGTCTATTTCAGTGGAACTTCCTGCACTTAAACCGGTTAATACTCAGCCGAAAGCAGCCCCAAAACCTAAAGTAACTCCAACACCAGGTAACATTCTGCTGCTTCAAGAAGGTGGTTCATTTTAACTTTCATTTTTTGGATTGGAATATTAGACACTGGGGAACCGGATTGACCTAATAATATATTCCTATAATGGGAGTCAGTTTTGGGGTGTGAGAGGCTTGAGGAGAACCTTGTACACTACTCCCTTGTAGTGAATACCTGCCGCAGAAACTAGCTGTAAATCCATTTGGTTCGGTTGCTTTGATTTTCATTCTATTTATTGCTCTCTCAAGATGGGATTGGGGCATAATTCGGAATACACATTTGGCATAAATTGTAGGATCAACATCTCTTTTTGCGAGGACACATCTAATGTGAAAAAAAACCTGTTTTGCAGCTTCATCTGCCAGTCCTATTGATATTGCACAAAAGGAGACAACTTCATGGGTTTCGAAAGGAAAAACTTACTACAGATACTCCACAATAGTAACCAACAAGTCTCCCAAGACCCTGAAAAATTTGAAGCTTTCGATTTCCAAGCTCTATGGTCCTATATGGGGTCTCACGAAGTCCAGTGATTCTTATTCGTTTCCAGCATGGATTGACTCGTTGCCTGCAGGAAAAAGCATCGAGTTCGTTTATATTCACTCTGCTTCTCCAGCAGAGGTCTCGGTCTCAAGCTACACTCTCGTCTAAGATAAGGAAAACAAGCTATTCTACATGAAGAAGATCACACAGCTTATATGAATTCGTAGTGCAACAATTGTGCAGTTATACAAGATTTAATCTTGAGTCGTGTTTTTATTTACTTGCTGTAAGATTCAATTGCCAGTTAATTTGTGATACAGTAGGTCGAAGATTGGAAGAAGAAAGGAGTGAAGAGACAATATAAAAGGGGTGCTCATCCTCTTTCTTCTCCACTTCATTAGAAACAGATAGATCGAGAGACATAAACTGAGAATGAGAAGTAAGAAGATAAACTTCTCTGCAGAATTTAGAAGTCCTTTTTTTCCTTGCATTCACTCCTTTTGTGTTGTGATGTTGTAAGCTTTACGACATTTCTCTTTTTCAATATGGATACAAGTAATGCAAAATTATGCGTAATTTAGCGGCTTTTGTATTGTTCTATCTTGAATATTAATGTTCTCTTAGTGTTTCCGTCAACATTAGAGTGAAAATTTGCATTATCTTTTAATATAATTATTTTGGTTGTTCTCGTGGTTTGAAATTGAGGAACTCGTATTGTTTTGAGACGAAGCTAAGCCAATATATAAAAAAAGTGGAAATTATCAAAATAGTCAATTTTTAACTTTGCATTTACAATTATGTTACTTTTTTTTTGGCATTGCAAGAATGTCAATTTTAGACATATTTGCCCCTCTAAAGAATCTCAAATACCCTACAGGTCCTAATGAAATGAGAAATGACCAATGGAAGATTACCAAAATTAAATAAGATTTGACTCATGTGCAAAAATTGTACAGAAACCTACCATGTGAATTTGAAGAAAAAGGAAAAAAATTAGACCCAATACCAATGGAAAAAGTTGTACAAAAATCAGCCCCAATTTTTATACCCTCGTCCATACTCACTCTTCCTCTCTCTGCAGCCAGTGCATTCGAAGAGCCAAGAAGGTCGAAAGTCCACATCTCTTTCAAGTCGAAGCCCGCCGTCATCAACTCACCATCCACGTCGCTGCCTGCGTACCCTCGTTCATACTCACTCTTCCTCTCTTCCTCTCTCTGCGGCCGGTGCATTCGAAGAGCGAAGAAGGTCGAAAGTCCACATCTCTTTGAAGTCGAAGCCTGCCGTCATCAACTCACCATCCACGCTGCTGCCTGTGTAGCCCTGCCGTACCGGTATGAAATATAATTTGTAGGTAATATGTGTATAGATTTCAATATTCTTTCTCTTTTTTTATTTTGCATCCAACAATTTGTTAAGTGAAGTGGGCTGAATTGGGGATATTTTATTGAAGTTTTGAAAACCATTTTGAAGACTGTAATGAAAATGCAATATCCAATTTCCAGTTTTATAAAGAAACTGGAGGGCGAAGTTAGAAATAGGAGATAAGTGGTGAAGATTTGACTTGAAATTTTCATGGAAAGGCTAGAATGTAGGCTAGAATGTGATGTAATGACTCCATTTATCTTCCTCTTGAAGCCATTATATGAATCTGATGAGGTCATTATCGATCAACTCCAAGTTCTGCAAGTCTTGTAATTTGAGGAAGAAAGTTGGAGTCTTGTCTTGTTTGGATCTTAAAGGTTCTTTCTGAAATACATAAAAACTCTATTTCATAATGTGGTTTTGTTTTTCTTTTAAACATTTTCCTGGGAAGATGGATTATTTTGAGGTTATTTCTTTTCATTTGACATCAAGGATTCTGCCTTCTATAGAGAAGAGGATGCACTTTTACAATACCAATAGCATTAATTGGAATTGGAGTTTTGCAACTGTCATTTAGGTTTAGGATTTTTAAGTTTTGTTATTGACACAGATTACAGAACGACAGAATAATTGGAGAATGTGTATGGCAATTGGACGAACTTACTTGTATGAAAACAATATTATGTATTTTATGGATTCAATGAATTGGGTTTTGATTTGTTTTCCACTTTTCAATCAAGTATTGTAGCTCAAACTCAAAGCAAATGGGCCTTTTTTAAAATTTATTGTTGATACTCTAGATAAAACTTGAACATATATGTATTATTTATTAATAACAAACTTTGAGATTAAGATTAATAATTTAGTATAATGACATAAAGAAACGTGACTCATATCTCATTGGAGGTTTACAGTTTACTGTTACATATCTCAATTGTAAGAAATATAGGAATTTTAGATATTGTAGTGGTGCAATTTTAAGATGTTTGACATAATTTGTAGGTGCGAAATGTATTTAATATATCGTCACGTTTAATCTAAATTTATCTTCCATAATTAATGTTATAGGTTAAAAAATTTTCCGTCGAAACTTACTTTTCTAGCGAATGATTTGGATAACGGCTTTCTGAGATCCTATGGGTTGTGGGAGTTCATACAATGTTACAATTACGTTTGTTAGCATAAATTTCTGCTTCCATTTATGTTTTCGTGTACCTTAATATATATTTTCGTTGTGGAGTTTAATTTCATAGTTATCATATGTAGGATGCTATTGAAGCCTTGGTAGAAGAGGCACTATCGAAGCCAACACCACGTCGGAAGTCATCGAAGATTACCCGAGTAACTGAAGTGTATAATTTGTCTCAAAAAGGTTCTTTTTTGTAGACAGAAAATTGTAGTTTTACTTCTTCTTTTTTTCGTTATATGTTTCATTTTGAAGTTTGTATGTATATATTCCAATCTGAGTCCCGTGTTTTGAAATTATGAGATGCATTTGGCAGAGGAGGAGGAGCAAGATTAATGGCAACACAAAGTCGTTGCAAAATCTAATTCCAAATTCAAACAAGGTAGAAAGCACAAATTATTTTATTTTCCTGTTTAGTGGATAGTTGAAGTGTTGATTTCATTAAATCTAATGGGGTTTACTTTGTTATTTCTAAATGTTTATCTTTTGCAATTGTGTTAGACGAACAAGGCTTTAATGCTGGATGAAGCAATTGAGTACCTCAAGCAGCACCAACTTCAAGAACAGGTTTGCAGTATTCCTGTTTTGTGGAAAATAAAAGAAAACGATAGAAGTCTTGTCTTGTGGTAAAATGTTATTGTCAAAGCTTGGAAATCAATATGTTTGAAGGATTATTGCTAAATTTTTGTAATTCATGTGAATTATTAAGTTACTATTCCATTTGCTTATGCTTTTGTAGTGCACTTGTCGAGTTTCATAATCTTACTGGCAGGTTATTCATGGCATGATGAATTTGTGTTTAAGTGATTAATTGTCTTGTCACTGATCCACTTATGGCTTTTTTGGTTAAGTGATGAAATCCTCTTCACATTTGTTATTATCTATCTTCCCATTTTCAAACATTTTGTGTTGTGTTATTATTATTATTTTCTGGGAATAAGACGGGTTGAAAATCTCGTGGACTAAGTTGGGGTTTGGTCTATGGGGTATGTTTTCCTATTTTATTGTGGCTGGGCTTTTGTTTGCATTGGACAGAAGACACGAACATCGAAACATGTTGTGCTTGTGGAATTTTGTATCCCTCTAATTAAATTTAATTTCCATGGAATGTCGATGTATAACTTCATACATACATGGGAATATTTGGTGCAGCCAATTCCCGCGACTGCAAAAGTCAATTAATGTAATACACGTTGTAAAGAAGATTTGGTTTCCGATGATTTCATTTGGTATAGGGAAAAACTCTCTCATGCTAGGATTTGGTTGCTCAATTTGATGGAATACCTAGGATGGAGAAATAGTTATTTTTTTCATTTCATTGATTGTCTCAATTACTGTTGACCATATTGAGGTGTACAAAATGGTGTCATTGATTGTCTTAAGTATTCGTCAAATAGTTGAGGTGTATGATATTGTGTCCTACCTACTTTGACCTCTAAAATTGTTTCGTTGAAATCACTTGCATACATATCCTTCACTGTTTCATATTGACTCTCCATTTATGCTCACTTCTTTTAATTTGTTTCCTATTTTTGATAATAAGTATGATAACTTGAATGGCGACGAATCCGTAGGTCCTTTTTATTTTTTTTCAATTATGAACGTGTGTTTCTAACTTTGGTGGTGAGGTCAGATTCCGGACACATTCATAGGTGTTCTATTCCAAGCCTCCCGTTTGTATATACCAGGTGAGGATTCGTATCACTTTCTTTCATTTTCAAGTGGGTTAGACGTATGGGGCATTTTTATATGTAACTTACGTTAAAACATATGGGGCGTTTTTAAATGTAACTTACGTTAAAACCCATGCTTGTATGGTGACATATGTATAAATACAGTTGGCTATCTTTCCAGTTTCTAGCATGCATGTCTGCCTTCACACATCCTCCGTTATTACTTCTGAAACATACTTGTATGTGGCACTGCCTAATATGTTCAACTTGCACCCCGCAGCACGCATACCAACTCCCAATGAACTGTCGACCCCGACACTTGAATCTCTGTTTTTCTCGACAGTTAGCGTATCATGCGTATTTCAACATCAACCATCGGTATTGACAGATGTCCACAGACAATCTGTCGATACTGATGTATGATCTCTGTAGTTCTCGACAGATCACCGCATCCATGATGTTGAATCCTTATAGCGTTAGACGTTATACAATATTGTTTATGTTTATAATCTAATCTCATGGGTTTTGTCAACGCACTTTGCAGGGCATATGGAGTTTGAATTCCTGATTCCAGAAGACGCACGGTTGCGGGCCCACATTTCCCAACGCAGCAACCTCAAGTATGTTAAGACTGTGATGAACCATTTTGACGAGTGGCAACGTGAGGACTTTCGCAACTCCCCCCTCGGGTATCTGGCTGATATTCCAGACATTCAATTCTCTGCCTAGCTAATCCTACAGCTACTGTTTAGAACAATCCGCACAGAAAAGGCAAACGAGCTTTGGTTCAATGTGCAAGGCCACCTGATGAGATTCGGTCTACAAGAGTACGCTGCTGTGACGGGGTTAAGATGCGGTGCCTTCCCCGAGGGGGACGATTTTGATCGATTGATTGAGAGGAAAAGGTTAAAAGAGAGGTACTTTAAGTCCAATGACAAGGTATCATTGGCACAACTACAGTGTACTGTTGCCCGACCATCGACGACCCGTGCTGATCGCTACAAGCTAGGCCTTGTTCTAATTGTCGAGGGAGTATTCAATGCTCCGGATAATAACATCAGTATCCATTTGCCATTTTTATCAATGGTGGACGACCTCAACTTCTTTTTTTCCTACCCTTGGGGTAGAGTTGGATATAAGCGATTGTTGCACGGGTTCCAGGGCAGATTTGGAAGAAAATTCGAAAAGGCCAAGAGGAGGAAGGAGAAAGAGATTACATGCACGGTTCATGGCTTCCCCATCGCCATGCAAGTACGCACATAATCTCTGTAATTTGAATGTGTTTCTGTAATTGTGCATATAATCTCTGTAATTTTACATGCACGGTTCACGACTTCCCCATCACATTGCGCATATAATCTCTGTAATTGTAATGTGTTTCTGTTGCTGTAACAGGTTTGGGCGTTCGAGGCGATTTCGGAGATTGGGGAACGCTTTGGTCACGAGTCGGTGAACGACTACCACGAATTCTTCGTTGGTCCGCTCGAAAACAGCCACAACAACGTACATACGATGCATTTTTCAAGAATGTACAGGTAGAATTTTGACATGTCTTTGTTTCCCCTTTACCATCTTGTTACTATCTGGCACGTTCTAATGTGATTATCTAAACCTCATTTCGCAGCTGCATGTGTACGCAACTCTCCGTCCCACCGATGCAGAGGTTGAGCAGCCATATCTGTCCTCTCTCGTGCCGTACGACGATCCCCCGGTGCCCGTGCTTGATGACATTGTGAGGAATGTGGTAGCGCCGCAGATTCATTCCTTACACGCCGAAAGTGGAGTTGGTGGACAATCGGGAGGTCAAGATTTGGAGGACAGAGTCCGTAGTGGACGAAGTGGTGACGGAGAGACATCTGGAGATGATGAGAGCGAAAGGGAGTCGGGAAGTGATAGCGAAGGCGACGACGGTGAGGATACCAGTGACTCTTCCTCCCCTGCAGGGGCACCGATTCGTTCACCAGAGCGAGGGCATACGACGAACTCACTGCCAGTTCGAACATCTGCTTCCAGCTTGACGAAAGGGGAAGTCGAGGAGCTGCTACTCGACCAAAAAGAATCCTCTTCGAGATGCGACTCCGGACTGTGAAGCTTGAAATTGAACAACACGTGACATTTGAATGTACAAGACTCCGTGAGTTCATTGCTGGCCAGGTGGCCCCACATCCCCCCACCACCGCTCCGCGCTCAACGGGCGCCATTTTCGAACCCGGTCCTTCAAGTTGTTCCCCACAAGGTATGAATCAAACATGTGCTATTCGGTTATATTTTTGGAAATCGACCACAAGGTTATTCATTTTTTTCTTGTTGCAATTGGGATGTAGATGTACATGGACGAGGCACAAACCCATTGCCCACGCCAATTGAATTGGGAGTTGACACAGGACGTTCACAGCCTCCAGGTACGTGCATTATTAATGAGCGATTCTACACATGTTACTGCCTGGTCATTGTACGATTCTTGAGTTCGGAGATGTAATGTGCTCTCATGACGTCACTGTTGATTTCCACAGTCGGAGCATACAGTCCTCCATGCAGAGACGAGGGGGAGCTGCTTGTCGAAACTGAAGACTTGCCAGGTATGTGGATATTTCATGCACAATTCGAAACATATTATTTCATTGAGTACGCATGTTGAGAAACATGACATAAAAAATGTGCTCACATTATTTTACTGTTGTTGTCAATAGAGGGAGCTGACATTGCACCATGCCCGGACGTTGAGCACGAGCCGTTGTCCACTCCAATGTACGACCAGGAAGGTATTGTGTCCATTACAAGCACTTTTCGCAACTTCATGTCATTGCATTTGGTTCCTAATGTTTCGTCGAATGCTATGCATTTACGTATTTTCTGTTAATAAGACGGAGCTGCCACAGAGCCCTCAGATGCGGCCGCGGTCAGCGATGCAGAGATTGACGGTTGCAACGTCACAGATGGCGAAGATAAGTTCATTGCATGCGTTACTACTGTGTATAATACGTATGGTTAGTGAATGTCATTGACGGTAACTCACTGGGCCCCTTCCGTTGTTATGTAGGTGTTGTCGCTACCGTACCTGTTCCCGCTGCTGACGTACCTATTCTCGCGCCTGTACCAGAAGGAAGAGGTCGAGTTTCTACGACCAGACGGCGCTCCGCCCGGCTACGACGTCCCGCTCCTGCGACGAGGACTTCGTACGCGAGGGGGAGGGGAAAGACTTTGAAGAAGTAATTGTGAATGAAGTGGCGGGATGGCAGGACGATGGGGTTGTTTTTGGTTTTTGCTTACCTGCCGAGGCGTGCAGATGATGAACGTAGTAGACTTGAACAATTAATCACTCGCTTTTACGTTTATTCTAACATTGACGCTTTACATTTTCATTTGACATGTGCGTTGGAATTTTGACAAGCGTCCCACATTTTGCCTTGCCTTAAGTTATGACATAGTCTGACACCTTGTTTATGTCTTCTATTACGTGAACAGTGGGAACCTAAATTGACATGATAAGCATTTTTCTGAAATTTGGAAAATGATCTTTGCATTCTCGTTAAAGTACGCCTTGTTTCCAGGTTAGAACATCAATTAGATGGCACCAAGAAAGTCCACCCATGTACAAGGGGAACTAAACTGCAATCTACTGTAGAAGATGGACATTATAATGATTAAAATTTTTATTTTGATAATAACTGCAGAATTTCTTCTCTTCTATGCTCAATGTTGATATCGTTGTTAAATTGGCATTGTTATCAAGCATATATACAAACTTACAACCACTTTTCAAAATTTTTGATAAGAACTGTACTCGGTATACCATGTGTGTGAATATAATGTAATCCCATTTTTTTGAAGCACTACAATTACAAAGATGCCACAATTGCTAGGAATACTTTGCACAGAGGCATTTCAGGTGCAGGAATGTATATGCACTGAATTATACAAAGATAATAAAGAGTGTTAATTGTCCTACTAATTATGGGGAAATGGGGGATAACAGTATCATAAATTTATTGAACCATCACACCAATTGCTTTTCAAATGAACAAGGAGATTGGACTTGGTGGTTGGGTAGATGATGACCATAATTGCATTTCCTCTTCAACTTGCTTATAAATACAGTGTCACATTGTTCACACTTCTAGACAGCTTAGTGGAATAGCATTGTGAGAATTTGTGGCTCTCAAAGACAGATTTCATTTCAGCAATACTTTACTACATAAGCATAATGAGTTCGTCCACAGGAAGCACCGAACCGTTCAACATGGATGAGCCGATGCCGGTTCCTGGTTTCTCTCCGTTATTTCCAATCTACATTTCGTCAGACGATGACGAAATTGAGCTTCGTATGGGTAGGAGAGCCATTTTCCCTGTTCGCTTCCCGAACTTGGAAGATGTAGGGAGTGACGATGGTTTGTCACAGAACGATGTGCTTGATGCTGTGCTCTCGGTCGACGCTGCGTACGAGGGGGAATCCGAGGACGACGACGGGCTGGCGTACGTCCCAGAGAACGAGATCATTATCATCTCATCTGACGAGTCAGGTGACGACAGCGGAGGAGCAAGTTCGGTTGTCGACAACGAGTGAAATGCCGGCCGTGGAGTGTAGTGAATAAGTAGTGTACAGTCCACTCTTTTGTAGGGATGCAGTTGGTTAACACAGAACGAAAATGTCTGCATGAACATTTCCCTTCGCCGTAATCTGGGTAGTATGTTTTGTGTATAGTCCAGTCCAGTCCGGTCGAACTGTCGAGAATTACAGATTTCTATCTGTCGAGATCGACAAATTAACCTACACCTATATTTTGCACAACGTTTGCTGGATGAATTTTAAGTTCAATATTCATGAAATATATTATAATTTATAAAATAGTCCACCACGGAAAGAAATCAGCTCTAAATAAATAGCATTTCATAAATGAGGTTCATGATGCGCGCAGTCCAACAACAACAAGAGAAGGACAACGTCCCAGTTTACAATTCCATTTGCCTATTTATAACATAACTTTGTAAGGTGCAGGGCACTAAGGAACATTGAACATACAACGTCGATTGCACTAACAACGTTTAGGGAACTTGTGATACATTGGGGTTCGAACATGTGCTCCGATTATGACCAAGACGACCACAACGAGTGCATTTCCTGCTCGACCATGCAGACTCGTGTCTTGAACGCTTACGTCGGGTCGGTGGTCTACCTGGAGGGCGACATACGAGTGGTGGCAAAATAGGAGTAGATGTAATTAAACTGGGAACAACCCAGTCCGCTTCACGTCCAACAGGATATATAGCTTCGCTATAGGCACCCCTCTAGTATTCAGATGTGTAATAAGGGGAGCAAAGGTCATACAATGACTTCCCTTTGAAGCAAACAGCACGAGTTGCATGAGCACATGGCATACGGTTTAGTTGGAACTCACGACACGTGCAGGTGTCTTCGAAAAAGTCAACTATGTCCACGTCGTTGGATATTCCAACCTGAGTTAAGTTGTTTGTCAACAACTGGGCTCGAAGCCTAGTTCCAGTTTCAAATGTCATCCGTAACTCATTTTCCATCCTTGGCGTCAATACTGTACTGCAATCGGTCGTATTTTTTTGACGTTCATAAAACCACTTCTGCAAAGTACTCCGAATGTGTTCGACCAAGCAAGTTATCGGTAAAGAACGGGCTTCTCTCAACATGGAGTTCAGAGACTCAGCATTGTTGTTCGTCATGATGTTGTAACGGTGGCCAATAAATAGTGCTCGGGACCAAAATGAATAACTCGCACGCTCTAAGTACCCGTACGCTCTTGTGCTCACCCTGCGGATCTGTCCCATGAGTCTTTCAAAGTCCTCAACCCGATATGTCGTAGCAGCTCGTTTGAATAAAAGTATTGCACTTGCGTTGCTGTACCACTGTATGAGGTTCTTTTCGAGATGCCAGATACAACAACCATGGTGAGACAACGGAAACAACTGAGTAATAGCTTTGTCAATGCTCTTTTTTCTGTCTGAAACAAATACGAGATCTTTGGAGTCCCCTATAAGCTCTTTCAAGTTGGACATAAACCACTTCCAGGATTTATTGGTTTCAGCATCCACAATCCCCCATGCTAACGGATATATCTGTTTGTTACCATCTTGAGCAGTTGCCAGTAGAAGTGTCCCTTTGTATGGACCCTTCAGATGACTGCCATTAACACAAATAACGGGTCTCAAGTACTGCGTGTAACCACGAATGCTTGCACCGAAAGCTAGGAAGAAGTAATGAAATCTATTTTGAGAATCGAGTTCTATGTGGGTTACTGTCCCCGGGTTACTCTCTCTTACGACGTGGCAGTATGAAGACAATTTCTGAAAAATGGCTTCCGGTGTACCGTGTAGCATAGTTAAGGCATGAAACTTTCCCCTACGAGCTTTGTTGTAACTTATTTTCACACCGAACTCACGTTCCATATCACGTGCAATAGCGGTAGGGTCATACGATCGACCTGGAGTATCCAGTTTGCCTACAATGTGCTCGGCAATTACAGAACTAGTGGCATGCCGATGTGCGTTACGACGAAAATCAAGGGAACATGTGTGCACGTTGATGAATTTACGGATCATGAAAATTGCAGATTGCTTGACAGTAGAAGCACATAGCATCCACTTGCAATTATCATCCACACATACAACGGTTAACATTTTCATGCTTGACCTGCTCACCTGAAATTGAAACTTCTCTTGCAAAGCAAGCACACGAATCTTCGAGTACAATTGTTTCTTGTTAAAGAATATTTACTTTTCGGCGAGAACGACGGCTGCCATCCACTCATCTGTGCCTAAACTTATGGAATGTGATGACACAGGCTGGTCAATTTCAGCAATAATAGCATCATTCGTACCATGTAACAGGTTCTCTAAGTGCTCAACGGATGCTGCAACCTCGATATGGTCAATTGAATGTGCGGGTGCTTCGTTGTTCGACCCACTATGCTCATGATTGACCTCACCATTTCTTAAAGTCTGGGGACATTCCGTTAGGCCGAACCGGTTCTCTACACAGTTTGTTTCCCTCGCCATGTCAACACTGGAGACCTTGGTTTCCATAATAGTGACGCAGAGTGCAGTCTCCTTATAAATAGATATGTACCACTTTAGGTCCTCATCGTTGTGTATCTCTGCCTGAGGTATATTCAAATTCGGGACTTTGAACTTCAACTCAATTTCATTGCGGGGTTCAACAATACCAAGTTTCTCCTTCAATCTTAATACAAGTTTTGTTACGGTAATGTTTCTCGGCGCTAAAATGGAAGTCGTTTTGTCCCCTCTCCACTTCCATTTGTCATCCACATGAACAAAGTTCCCCCCATGCGACACGATGAATCTCAGATTCTCAGCCATACCTGAAATGTTGGAAGTACAAAAGTCATAATTCTGCACATTTTTGTCGAAAGATTTAATACAGTCAAATTGGCTCATTACAATACTTTGATCCATGTAGTACCAAAAAGAGAGCTTTTCGGGTGTCAAAATCGACGATTGAATTCTCTGCTCATCCCGACAGTTACTAAATGTCGATTTCGACAATTCAAATGTCTAACCCGACAGTTTCTACGAAACTGCTCAACACTTGACCGGCATAAGTTTCGGGGAGCATACAAAAAAATGTGTTTTACTGTTTCAGGAATTTATTGCAACACATTAATGGTCATAATCAATTCTCAACTACAACTTCAACTGATATCCCCACACAAAGAAAGTATAACTCAATACTTCATTAAATATAGAATTACATATAAAATGATTCACATTTTCTTGAGAATATTGGTATTTATTCCCTTTCTAAAATATACCAAGAATAAAAAACCAATGAATAAGAGATGAAATATGGACAATTAATTCTGACCATGTTTTATTGAATATTTAAAGTACTCAAGTATGACATGCAAAAATTTCTTTTCTACTACCTCACATTTGAAATTGATCAATAGCTTTCCTTCATGCCTTGTTGATAATGAAAGGGGGATAATGAAGAAGAAGAAGCTATTTCAACTCCTACTTGTGTGTGCTCTTTGTACACATTTCACCCATTTTTTTAATCAAAAATTCATATTATACAATATAATATTCATTTCTTCAATATTAACAATAAAGATAAATAAATAATCACATCACACCATTAATAGTATTCAAATCAAGCATTTATTGCTCCTAAAAAGGTGTCAAAGGGTAATATGGACATTTTGTGGGGAAAAAGTGACATTTTTGCAAAAAAATTGTGCAAGACAAATTTTTTTGTGCATTTTCATATTTAGTGACATTTGTGTAAATTCCCCAAATAGGTGAAAGAAGCCTCAGGAATGCAAGTTTAGTCAAGGATTGGACATAAGATGTTGAAGAACAAGTTTAGTCTACCTTACCAAACATTTCCTACATGCTTAACATTTTTCAATGGAAGACATTAGATAACTTCAGTTGGAAACTTAATCTGACTAAACCTCACTCCAAATGAAACAGAATCATGCCTCTCCTTGAAGAAACAAGCCTCCAATCCATTAATCTAGGTGCAGTGAGCAGTAACTCTTATAGGCTCGGCCACTTCAGTGCCTGCTACAGATCTCACTACTGTGTAGTCGCAATATTTTTCGCTCTACGACTGTAGTCTACAATCGTCCGAACCTAGGCGAACAGGCATCCAAGGAACAACTCGAAACGCGTTTTTAAACTTGTATGATTAGTTTCATAGTTTGCATTGCATGATTCTACAAGTCAGAGAGACGAAAGCCTGCATAAACGTCAAGATCTCAAACATCGACAAACTATTAGCACAAGTAAGAAATCTCTAGCTGATTCCTGTACAGTTGGCCGACCCCTCGAAATCTTTATTGCACCAAGAAACCTCTTAAGAGATTTATCTAGTTTAAGGAAGAAGTAACACCTATACATTTGACCTCTAATGCTCACATGCAATACAACTCCAAACCTGAAAAGAAACCAAAAAACACAAAACTATACATGGCCTGGTCGATTCAGTCAAGCTGGACGACTATTATACTGATATTGTCTTTGCTTCCCTTAGCAATGGCCAACTCGGCTAGCATTGATGCTGCCACGTCCGCGCCACTTCCCCCTTGAAGTGGCCTCGTAGTTTGGTCATGAAGGCATCTTCTTACAATGTCACACGCAATATCGTTAGAGACTACATTCCACAGACCGTCTGTTGCCACTATAAGGAAGTCGTCCGACTCTTTTCTCTTGTATATACTGACCTCCGGATCAGGGATTACGCTGGGCTTCAGATGATGGTTACCTGTTAAGAACAACCTCATCAATCTATCATTTCGTAGAAAATTTCTCTTGAATTTACTGAGATCAGTCTTTTATGTACCAATCGAACCTTCATATGATCCATCGCCTAAGCAAGCTAGTAACATAAGGTCGTTTACAAAACATGTATACGTATTCGCTCCATTCAGTTTTAAAACTTGTGACATTATAGAATTGCCGTCAAATTTTTCAGTACATGTTACTATTAACTTATCTAGTCTTAGGATATACTATTTAAGTTCCAAATGGCAATTATCTTTTAAGTGATTTGATATTCTTCATGTGTTACACAATAAATGAAGTACATGCGCACAATTGTGCTCCCGAAAAACATAAAATGGAAGTTCGATTTGCCTGTGTTGTTAGAAGTATGCATTTAACGAAAATTAGATTAAGCGCTTGTTTGGTTTAGATTAAAATCTGATTTTAATCTAAGTTAAAGTCAAACAATATTAACCATATATCCCACAACTTTTCAACCGCACGTTTCAAAAACTTCTATTACAATCTATTAAAAACTCTAATTAAATAATCCCCATCAAATACCCTCTAACTAGGGATCAACAGGTTTACAAAAAGCAAACAGATTAACTAGCAATCAATTATATTTTGAGAAGTAAATTAGTCTGCCAAAAAAAGGAAGCCATAAATGTACCTAAGCATCTCGAAGTAGCAAGCACTCCTTCGACTCGCCAATCATTCCAATTTATAATATTTCCCCCTGCAGCTTCAACCCTCTCCTTCTCATCAGGTCTATCAGGCTGTGTTTGAGGCCAAAGACAAATGGCGTGAGATGATGAATAACATTTGCGTTTTACATACAATACAAGTATAAAGGAGCACATTTCGCGATTTACCTCCCTCAGAAAACTCTAGGGACAGGGCGGGGCGTTAGAGGCCCTTAAGGTTGGGGTTCAACCTTTTTTTTTGTTTTTTAATCAGCAAAGCAAAACTTGATCATTAGACAAGATTGAACGGAATTAAAAAACAGAAACGTGCATTCATATCTAGTCTAGCGTAAACATACCCTTATGGCTTATTGGTATAGTGAATCAAATTCTTGAATGCAAGTTTCTTGTCTATTTGACATTTGAGAGCGTTCTAAGATTAGATACCAAACACCCAATTACATAATAACGTATCAAACCAAACCGATTTTTATAAGAGAAGTGGCTTACAAGCACATTGTAATATGGTACCTGGAAATTTACTTCAAGTTTTGATATATACACACTATGTTTAGCATGTCGCATTGAACCATCTTAATTAAGAAAAACGAATCGAAATTTTTTCTGGATATACTAAGCAATACCCTATATGAAAATTTTCATTAACTAGTGAGTTGAGTTTGCGCAATTCAAAAATTATAGTATGGATAAAATACTTGTCCGGGGCCACATCCAGAGTGCCATTTGGTGCCGTGGGCGTAAAACACGGCCATTATAGTATTAGACTATATCGGAGAGTATACTACACAAAATTTTGAATTTTATTTTTTATTTTTTATTTTTATTTTTGGGTTCTTAACACAATCGAGCCAAATCCACAAGAAAAATCAGTCAAATTTTTGTTCACGGTAATCAGCAGTACCCTATGTGATAAAGAAAGTATGTTCTAACTCGTGAGTTGAATTTGTGCAATTCTCACGCTATTGTATTAGGCTGACAAAATTTTGACTTTCTTTTTTTTTCGTTCTCGACATAATCGGGTCTAATCCACATCATGAACTGGGCATAAATGGACAAACAAAACCTTGTTATAAACTATAAATAATTTTTTGAGGGAAAAAAAATAAAATAAAAGGACATGTCACCTTATGATCACTTGACAATGGCACAGCAACGCCACCGGAGCAAATAACCGCTCTTGAATCCCCACAATTCGCGACCACCACCTCCGGCCCCACCAGAACCACCAGCGCCGTCGATCCTACTATCGTCTCGGACACCGTGGAAGCACCCTCCATCACCTCATCATCCCCTTTCTTATCCTTCCCCACTACTTCATCCATACTTCTGAAGCATCCCTCCATCACTTTCTCCCAATTCAAACTTTTTTCCTTCGGTGACTTTTTTGCCTTTTCTACGTGCCTGTCAAGATACTTATGCATCCTCTCACTGCATATTTCCGCAGCCCTAGAACCGCCGTGGCCGTCGTACACCGCGAAAAAAGCATACTCTTCTCCCACCTTTCTAGGCGGCGCCACAGAAACTGCATCCTCCATTACTCTCCTCCTCCCCATCATTGATATGTGCCCGAATCTCAGATCCTCCGACTTTTCCTCGCTGCTGCAGCCACCAGTTTCCCCCGTCCCAGCACTGCCGCAACACTCAGATGAGCCAAGTTCATCTTTCGAAGTCACCAACATCGGTTGTTTAGATTTGAGTCTCCCCAGGTGAGCCTTTCGCCCTTTCTTGGCATGAAATGCGCTTGTCTTGCCGGAGTTCGGCATCATTCTCTGGCAACCATTTTCCTCCAAAAGTTAAAGAAGAATAATTCTATTTGAAGTCCTGACTGTTGGTCGCCCGCCAATATGTGATAATTCATTATTTGATATATAATACAAGAAAAATTTATCACATTAATAGATTAAATCACAAATTATCGTGTGAAATGTGACGTGGGACGATTATAGCAGTAAACTACCGTGAATAGTATTAATCATCGAATGTAAACTGCTGTTGACACTTGACACGTGTTCAGTACTAGGCTGGTCACATTATGCATTGTTGGCTCTGCAGATGTGTTGAAAAAGTGCCACGTAGCAATTGTACAGTTTTCACCAATCGCAAACGGAATCACAAGTTATCGATGTATAGAATAACCTGAGCGAAAAGTCTTGTAAAGTAAATTTTTATTTTGTACCATACGTCTGAACTTGTTACTCTTCCGTCTAAGTAAAAATGAGAATGAAAAATATAGTTATTATGAACTTCACACAAAATAAAAAATCAAATATAATGATTTAATGTGATGAATAACGATCATATTTTACATTTTAATGAGAAAATAATGGAGTTCAAACAAGGCCTAACATACCGTTGAGCCTTATGTTTTTGTTTAAAATAACATTTTGAGGAAAAATGTATGATTAAAAATAATGAAAAATTTTGATTTTACGTGTAATATTACTTTATTGAAAAATGTATTTTGAAAATAATGGAGACCAAACAAGGACTATGTTTCGTTATGCATTAAAATTCACGCAAACTTTCATATTGCCTTTTCTAAGTAGAAAGAAATGAGCCTTAAAATTTATTGAAAATGAAATTTGACAATGTTGTGAAAACGTCACATGGCATGAGCTATTGGGCTTTATGGAAGGTTTTTATTGAGGGAACACCACGTAATTCCTTCATTTAAAAAGCACATTTCAAAATTAACAAACCTTTTAAAACTTTTCAAAAATCATATGGTAATTAAATTTAATAAATATTTTATTATAATATAATATAATTAATCTACTTACGCCACCCACTTCCAACCCACCCCGCCCATCACACCAAATTTTAAACTCAAAACATTCTCTCTCTCTAGCCCACCTCACCTCCGGCGACCCCCACCCCACCTCTGGCAACTTTTCCGACGACTGCTTCGACTCCAGCGAACAATTTCGGCGACCCACACCCCACCTCTGACGGCCGCTCCGACGGCCTCTTTCGTGAATATTCCGGCGACCTCCCCGACGACGTCCGTTCCAGTGACTATTCCGATGACCGCTCACTTCTCCGGCAGCCTACCTTTTTTTCTTCTTTTTGGGTATTGACCTGTGACCAGTTCCATTAGATCTATGACCTATGCAAATTGTGATTTGTGAGGTCTATTGAATCTGTGACCTAATCAGGCTGTGGCTAGTAACATACAATGTGACCTACTGAATTGTGAACTCAAACCTGTAACCAGAACGGCGAATTGTGATCCGTAACGTATGAATTGTGACCTTATGTGTTCATGACCAAATTTTTCTGCATTGTGATTGTCTGTGACCATGTTAGTCTAATTTGTGATCATATGTGACCAAGTCACATACAGTCACGGTTAATACAAATCTGGTCACAGACGGTCACAATGAAGATAGATTCGGTCACTCACCACCATTCCTAACACCGGATTCACAATCTGTATCGCCATCGTCCATACAAGCAACGATTTCCATCCACCACAGATTAAGCCATCTACTACCATACACAAAACATCAGATTGCAGAGGAAGATCCAATTGCAGCAACCAAATATGTTGAAAAATTAGTACAACAACTAATTAATCCAATTGTAGTAACCAAATATTACAAAGTAGAACAAGGCCACCAGTTATGTTAAAAAAGACCAAAAAGTGCAAAATTTAAATGCATACTTCGAACATTTTGCAGGCCAAGTTTATAGCATTTTACTCGAGGTCCTGTTGTTCTGCACCAGAAAATGTGCTCATTTAAATCATTAAAGCCTGCCTAGAAATCTATTATTATATAAAAACACCTCTTCTGGAAAAGATTTGGCATTCTCCTTTTACTTTGTTCCATCTACAACAATATTTATTACACACTGGTACAAGAGGAAATACCAAAAACACATTTTCCAGAAACTAAAAGACCTTTTTCCTAATATCAAGACCTTTAATCAATTAAGGTGCATCACCTTTTTCCTAAACACATTTTCCAGAAACTAAACACGTTGACCATTGCGCCGGACTGTCAAAGGCCACTTCAGGCGACGGTGGCACGGTGCAATGTCATCCCCAACAAACAGAGAACGAAGGATGGAGAAGGGAAGGGGGAGAGCTTGGTGGCGACAGTCTGGTGGTGGTTGTGCTTTCCGGTGGTAGGTGGTCGGAATCTAGAGAATAGGGTGGAGAAGAAGCAGTCTATTTGATTTTTGGGAAAGAGAGTGCCGATTAGATTTTTGGGGAAGAGAGAAAGTCTGTAGGTTAGACATAAATCGAGGTTTGGGGGGGTAAAATAAGTGTCAGGGAGTGGGTGGGTGGGTCCGTGGGTGCAATTAATTTGTTTTAATTAATTTAAAAATTAGTATTTAACACCTGATTATTTCACCCCACATATTTTTGAAATGCAATCTTGAAAAGAATGGTTCTACGTACTTTTCCCTTTTATTTAAGTGTGAGAACTTGAATTTTTAGAGCATCTTTAAAAAGTTCTTCAAATTTGAAATCCTTTCTATTTTGAAGAGTCAAAACTTTAAAATTATGTTCCAAGAAACTTTTTAAATTAACATTTTAAAATAGAGAGTGAAACTCATACTCTATAATGAATGAATTGTATTTAAAGTATTTCAATTTTGAATCGAGAAAAATAATATAATAATTTGGAGAGAAGCTAGTGAAAATAAAATATACAATAAACAATAAATATTTTTTGGGAGCAGTAAAATTAAACGTTAAAGATAAAGGGTCTATTGGAATATTTGAAAAATTTTACTCTCTAAATTGCTAAATATACTCTTTAAAATATACAATTTTTTGGAGTTGCTCTAAGGTAGGCTGAAAATCCAAAAGCGCACAGTTAAGCACGTAGGTGTATAGTTACATGTGAGATGGAAGTTTCATTTTGGAATATTAGGCCTTTAATGGATAAGTGAAATGTGAAACCTTCCACACTTAGGTAGTTTATGACATCTACAGAGTATTAGAATATTGTGTAAGTGCAATGTATGTGTAGGTGCAATGTATTTTAGATATAATAAATTATTACATATTAGTTTTAAATAAGGATGGCAAGAAGACGATGTGAGATTGAGATGATAATTATCATCTTTGTCTCGTCACGATATTAGGCCTTTATTATTATTTTTTTTTTATTGAGGAAATTACATCCACCCCTATTTTATGACTTACCATTTCGAAAATAAGAATTTAAGTTTATTCTTTCAAAAATCAAAGAGACTAAACCCCCATCCCACCTATCATGTTGTCCTTTTTTCTGGTCTTTCCAATTCACAAATCTATGATCAACTTTTCACCTTCACCATTCACTTGTCGTAGCTGCTACCACCACTCCCACTATCGCCTATAAACACCCGACCCCACCATCCTTACCACTCCCACAATGGCCTATAAACACCCACCATTCACCAACTCAACATTTCTCAAATTCGAAAGTCAATAAATCTATAATTAATCCAATAAAATATAACATTAATTGATTCACCTCATTGATCTAAATCTAATTGTCACTAAAATGCTATCCCTCGATCTTGAAGTAGTCTCCAGCAGCTCACCAATCAGCGCCTCATCCATTTCATGTCTTCCACTTCATGTAGATAAACCGGCTCTATTCCTGCTTAGAATCACATGGAGCCAAAGGGAAAGTAATGGTAGAGGTGTTAAATGGGTACCAAAAGGAGAAGAATAACGTGTACAAAAGTGTATGCGCCTTTGTGTGTGTAATTTTGAGTTAACCTCGAAGGTACCGGAGTCGAAGGTGGTAATGGAAATTGGGGTGATGGGGGAAAAAGGTGTAAATGGGTTTGTTGGAGTGGTGGTGGTGGATGATTTGAGGTGGTGGAGGTGACGATTTGGATGGTGCCAACAATGGTGGAGTGGAATGGGGAGAGATGAACAGATTGTGATCAGTTAATTAGGTAATTTGTGACTTGTAAAATGTATGAATTGCGACTAAATATTTAATTGTGATCCACAAATTATTTTTGTGACTGTGACCTAGTGTGATTTGTGACGAGTAGTTGTATGTAATTGTGATTATAAATCACGCCTTAAACCCTATTTTGGAGGAAAATGTATTTTTGAATAGTGATTTTTTGTAGAATGTATGATTAAAATGAAAAAAAAAAGTTTCAATTTACGTGTAAAATTATTTTATTGAAAAATGTGTGGTTGAAAATGAATTTTTGGAAAAATGAAACTCAAACAAGGGTTATGTATTATTGTGACCGTAACATATTTAATTAAATTATAGGTCACAAAATGTGCCACCATATTTTTGAAAATTTTCTATAATATTTTTGAAATTTTATTTTGAAACCTTGATAGTTACGTATTTTTTCTTTTCTTTTTTATTTTATTTTAATTTAGCCCATGCTCAAATATAAGTGCAATCCTTGTCTAAGTTCCAAGTCCATCATTTCAATTTCATAGTCATGAAATCGATAACAACCTAATTTATATCCCAAAAATGGCCAACTTTTGATTATTTATCGAAATGCATTGGCCGAGTTTGAACCTACCCTTGGATTTATTTTATTTTTTTAAAAAGGAAAATTCGAGAATATGTAATAGTTCAATTCAATTACTAAATGAAAATTAAAAATATAATACACATCAACTTATAAACTTGTGATTCATATTTATTATAATTTTCAATAATTTTTATTTTTTTTCATTTTTTGAAGAAGAAGCAGAAGCTCCAAAAATTATTTTTACTGCACCCTTTAATTTTATTTTTATTTTTTTGGTATGATTGTATGTAGTAGAAAAAGAAGCAACTCCAAACTTGAAACAAAGGGACTGAAGGGCTACATTTTGCTTTATAAATATGATTTTTCTTATTACATCATCTTTTAATCTAACTTTTGGTAAATAGATTGTCAGTTATTTCATATTGCTACCCAAACTTTCTTGATTCACCCCAACATTCTCAATTTGTCCGATTGTTGCTGAACAATTTTTGAATATCAAACGAACCTCCCCAAATAATTTCAAGCCAATGGGTTACACTTTGACACGCATAACTATCAACAAGTACGATGCTTGCTGTTACCTCTCTCCCTCCGGGTTTTTTTTTTTTTTTGAGCATATTGATAATAGTTTATATTGATATAAAATTGTTATTATCTTGTCAGCTTATTATTGAATTGCTAATATCTTGTCGACTGATTCTTAAACGTTGTTGTCTCGTTGATTTTTTTGTTAGATTTTTGAATTATTGTTGTCTTGTTAATATTTCCAACCGTTGAAAAAGGGAACACACCACATGGCATCTTTTACATGTCGACACCATTAATATGTTGGTTCGTCACTATTTCAGCCCCTAACTAAATTCCTAGATCCCCACTTATCATGTTGGTAATTATGAGCCTGTTATCCTCTTTATTAGGTATGTTATCACTTTCTGTAAGAATTCGTGAAAGTGAATTTTGAAAGTAAAAAAGTACTTTCAAAGACAATGAAATAAATTTTAACAAATTTTTAAATACAATCAAGCACTCATGTGGATAAAGATTTACCACCCATAAAAACCTTCAACTTAGTCAAATCATGTATCGTCATAGTCAAGACACAAAAGCCATGTGTACAGAAATTCTATTACCAGAATTCATACATATTCTCATGGACCCCATGTGAATAAATTATTGCCAAAAAAAAAGAAAACCATCCACTCTGCAACTGTGTGTTCCGTAGGATTTCTGTATATTTTTTTTCGAGGCATTTTCAAGAATGTCCAATTATAAGGGTTTGAGTTGAAAAGTGTCCACTCATTTGAATTTAGTACTAAGTGTCTATTATACCCTTAATGAAAAATGGAGCAATTGAATGTAGTTCTTGACATTTGATTTTTTTTTTTTCAATTTGTCACGAACTTCAAGAAGTATTTTTTATGAGAAGCTACATTAAAATAATGTTTCTCGACATTTGAACACCGTTTCATTTGTCTAGAATGACATTTAATTTTAAATATGACATTTCTCTACATTTGAAATATAGTTCTCGACATTTCTGAGTCAATGAAAAATATAGCATCTATTGTGATTTGACATGTATGCTTTTGAAATAAATATGGCAGCTTATGTGTCAAAAAAATTTTGGCCAATAATAATTTTGCAAAAATGTCTATTTCTTTGTCTTAGTGTGGAATTATAAATTGTTAATAAGGATATTTTGGTCTAAATTCTTTCAAAATAGACATTTTTGCAATGATGGACATTTTTGCAAATGACTTGGTGAAAATGGACATCCCGTGAAATTTCCTCTTTTGTTCCTGTACATCAGTGCCGACCCTACTGCCTTGGGTCTCAAATTGTAGGGGGCCTCATCTGTTAAGGAAAAAAAAATTGGCACAAGAAAACGAACCGCCTTTCTCCATAAATTCTTTTTTTCCCATTTTAATCTTCTTCGTCTTCTCTTCTCCGCCACAAGGTAAGGTAGAATTAATCCCTAAATTAAAACTACCATCTACCGGTAGTGAGGGGTGAAAAGTCAGTCGACTCGGTCCGACTGCAAAAATTTCGACAACATCGGCAGACGGTAGAATAGGTTGAGCCTCTTTTTCACTTTTATTATTTGAATTTGTAGGTTTCCAGTCCCAATCAGAGATTCCGACCTTGCTTGCTTAGTTGCTTTCAATGCTTTGCCTTTGATTCTTTGAGTAATGATTTCCGATTTCTCATTTTTGGTTTCATAATTAGTTGCATCGTTCCAGACTTCACCATGGTATTCAATAGATTAAACTTATTAAAGCTAATTTCAAGCTTTTGTGAATCAATAAATGGGATTGGAAGTTTTCTAGGCAGTGCGATTTTAATTTGTATTTCATGATATTTTGACAATCTAATATCTCTAGTGAGTATGTGTTAGCTTATGCGAAATGTCTTATTCACAGTGTACAATCAACTCGCCTTATAGCATGCTCCAAATTTAATTGAAGTTGTGTGTACTTCTCTTGATTTGTTCCCGAAGTTAGATTATTAGTTATAGTTCATTTTCAAAAAGTAGGTGGTACAATGTGCTAATTTGGGTTTGTCAGTAACTTATTAATGTTTTGGAAATGGGATTCTAATTTTGGTGATATGTTGATTCTATTGCCATTGATTCACACAGAAAGCATTTACTGATTTACAAGTGATTGGGACAAGGATTTGAAAAACTTATGAGCAATTTGTGATTTTAATTCTTTGCAACAGCCAACAGGTACTTTCCCTCAGGTCCTTGAATAGCACCCAAAACATAATTCAATAAATGATCCCTTGAAAAAATTTCAGCAGCATTTCCGTTATGCCCATCGAAAATCTGAAATTTGGTACATAAATTTCCATCATATCAGGCATGAAAAATCATTCTGAAAATTGAATTCTACAAGACTGAATTATGAAACAACTTACCACTAGAATCTATAGCTAAACCAAATAATTTACTTTCAGCCTAAAGTTAATAACCTCCTAGTTTAGTTGCCTTATAATATTATACAAACATCGCTTTTGGTTTAAGTTGCTTATCATGTCAAACATCATATTCATAATAACTTTTAAGCATTCCCAAAACATGCTCGAGGTAGATTACAGATAGACGGAAAAGTACTTTCCAAAATTCATTGTGGGTTGCCTCTCTATAGATACATGTCTGTGAAAGTACATCTTATTAGTTATTTAGTTCATTTTCTTATCATCTTATGTCTTTTTTCTTTGAATTTAATTTGGATAAAATTGCTCTAATTATGTTCCATATTTTTTGAATAAAAGTGCTCAATTATGTTCTATATCATCTTACAGCAGCATTGTCTACTTCAATCACCACCGCGACCACCAATTTCTGAATCATTTCATTTTGGGACTCATCATTCAGGTTTTATCGCTCTTTACTTGTTATTATGTCTACGAGAAAATTTGAATTTGGATGTGCCAAAAGAAAAAGGAAGGAAAAGATTGAAAAGTTGATTAAATCTCAAGAGAGAGCACTTGATAAGTTTTTTGGTAGTAGTAAATGAACACACAACGATGACATAGCTACTGAAGAAGTGTTAAATGAGAATGACAACAATAATAATATAATTGAAGAAGGACATTGTGTGATGAATGAAGAGATATCTACTGACAAAGATAATGAACCATTTTCTGTTGACCTTGTTGATCCAGCAAATTGGGGAAATATGAATACGAATTTAATAGATTTAATTGTAATGAAAGGTCCTGTAAGAGAAAATGATATGATTTTTTCAAAAGATGGAGCAAATCGACACTTCTCATCCACACATTACGTTCGACGATTACCTAATGGAGAGAAGTATGATAGAAAATGGTTGATATATTCAAAAAGTTTGGATTAAGTATTTTGCTTTTGTTGTAAGTTATTTAAGAATGATGGGATCAGAACCCAATTGGCACATGATGAAGTAAATGACTGGAAAAATATTGGTAAAAACTTAAAATGCATGAACCAAGTTGTGACCACATCAATAACATGAGTAAATGGATAGAAATGGAATTAAGATTTGAAAAGAGTACAACAATTGACAAAAGTGTGCAAGAACAAATCAATAGAGATAGAGAACACTGGAGACAAGTATTATTGAGAATAATATCTGTGGTGGAAACTCTTGCTGAGAATAATTTAGCATTTCGTGGGGACAATGAGAAGATATATCAAGAAAATAATGGTATCTTTTTAAGCATGATTCAAATGATTGTTGAGTTCGACCTCGTAATGTAAGAGCATGTTCGTCGAATAAAAAATAAAGATATTCATTATCATTATATAGGACACAAAATTCATAATGAGTTGATACTTATGCTAGCGGCGAGATAAAAATAATAATCATTGAGAAACTCAAAATTTATAAATACTTTTCTGTTATACTTGATTGCACTCCAGATACAAGTCACGAAGAACAAATGTCAATGATATTGAGGTGTGTAGATATTTCGACAAGTCCAGTGAAGATTGAAGAATTCTTTTTAGGATTTTTATTAGTGGATGATACATCAGGTAAGGGACTTTTTGAGGAATTGGTGGATGCTTTGAATAATCTAAAACTTGATATTGATAATGTAAGGGATCAAGGCTATGATAATAGTGCTAACATGAAAGGACAACATAAAGGAGTTCAAAGTAGACTATTACAACTAAATCCTAGAGCATTCTACATTCCTTGTGGATGTCATAGTCTTACAACTAAATCCTAGAGCATTCTACATTCCTTGTGGATGTCATAGTCTTAATCTTGCACTTTGTGATATGGTCATTTGTTGTTCAAAAGCTAAATCTTTCTTTGGGGTGGTGCAACGTATATATACTTTATTTTCTTCATCTACTAAACGATGGAAAGTTTTCAAAGAGAATGTAACTAGTCTTACCCTTAAGCCCTTGTCACAAACTCGTTGGGAAAGTCATATTGAAAGTGTTAGAGCGATAAGATTTCAAGCTCCGCAGATAAAAAAAAAAGTATTACTTCAATTAGCAAATGTTGATGATCCTAAGAGGCGGAGTGTTTGACAACATATGAAATTGACAATTTTGAATTTTTACTTGGAATGATTATTTGGTATGAAGTGTTGAATAATGTTAACAGAGTTACAAGCAGAAGACATACATATTGATGTTGCTATAGACCATTTAAAAGGCATCATTTCATTTTTCAAGAGTTATAGAGAATCTGATTTTGAATTGGCAATGGTTGATGCTAAAGAGATTGCAAGTAAATTAGAAATTGAACTGATATTTCGTGAAAAATGGGTTATACATAGAAAAAACAGTTTGATAAGACTTCTTCTGAAGAGATAACACAAACAACTGAAAAATCTTTTAAGATCAATCATTTCATATATATAGTGGATCAAGCTCTATCATCACTTCAGAATAGATTTGAGCAATTTCAGAAATATTATAATATTTTTGGATTTTTGTTTGATTTGAAAAGATTTAAATCTATTGATGATGGTGTTTTGAAGTATTCTTGCATTAAACTTGAAAATTACTTGAAGCATAATACGATTTCTGATATTGATGGAATAGAACTATTTTCTGAATTGAAAGTTTTAAGGGAAGTGATATCTGCAAACATTTTTGGAGCAATTGATGCATTGGATTACATTAAGAAAATGAACTGTTGTTATGCAAATGCCTGGATTGCTTATAGAGTATTATTGACTATTCCTGTCACATTTGCCTCTGTCAAAAGAAGTTTTTCAAAGTTGAAGTTGATTAAGTCTTATCTTCGAGCATTCATGTCATAAGAGTAATTGAATGGATTAGCTATGATTTCTATTGAAAAAAATATGTTGGACAAACTTGATATTAGCAGTTTGATTACTAATTTTACATCTCCAAATGTGAGAAGGTTAAATCTTATGCTAGCCTAATCTTTCGAGTTGTGAAAGAAGTTTTATTTTGTTATTCTATCTTTTGAATTGTATAAAGTTTTCTTTCTAATATAAAAATGTTAATTATTTAAATATTTACATATTGTTAGATTTGTAAAATAAATTTTGTACTGAGGGGTCCCATAATAATTATACGCCTAGGGCCGCTAAATTTTCAAGGCCGGCCCTGCTGTACATATAGTGTGTTTCTAGTCAAGCTCCCTGTCTAAACATAAAATGAATAAATTTTACATGCAACTATCAACGTCAATTAAGCATTTTGCATCCTTGTCAGTCGAACAATTTATAAGTACCAAAAAGTTGTCTTTATCGAGACTGGTGATCAAATATTTGGGAAAATTTCAATATTAGTCCTCTATCCATCGTAGCAGTAATAAGTTAATCTCAAACTTTTTATTAAAGCTGTACAATCATTCTCCTCATATAGAAATGGTCTGAATCCTCACTAATTTGTCTCATGCTTGCACATACACCATATTAAGTTTATAGAATTAAAATTTTCTTTCTAACTTTGGGGTGTGTCGAAAATTTGAAGTGGAACATGTTTTTATTAGAGTCAAATTAATGAAGAATTAGAAATATTTTGTTATTGAGAACAGATTGCATGTGACAATTTGGCAAAGAATTGAATGTTTTCTTGTCATCGAGTATTTATTTTGCGTATTTGATTTTTAGTTAGAAAGGAAGATTGAATCAAAGTTGAATAAGGAAAGAAAATCATCTCTCAGTCGAAATTCTATGTCCAATTGTAACCTAACTTTAACAGATTTCTTACCTTTTATGATTCTTTTAGGATTTGGAACATGGCCTATAAATACAAGGCTCCTCTGTCAGTTTTGTTTAAGCATTATTGTCGTGTCTATAATTTCTCACCATATTGTTAGTTAACATATGTAGTTCCTATTCGATTAACTCTCTTTGTGTCTTTTTTACTTTTAATCTTGTTTCTTGTTGTAATTTTTATTATTTCATATTGTGTCATTAATCTCATTCATTACAATTCATCCATGTCCAAAGAGTGGTATGAGAACTTGATTCTTCTTCTGTGGATTGGTTGATTTTTTTTCAGATATGACTACCATGAAGTATGACATTTCGTTGCTAGATCACAATACAATGTTTTCTTTGTGGCAAGTAAAGATGAGGGCTATTCTGGCGCAGTTAGATTTGGAGGATGCGTTGCTGGGTTTTGAGAAGATGCCAGCTGATTGGACAATAGAAAAGAAACAACGAAGGGATCAGAAGGCTTTATCGCAGATCCATCTTCATTTATCCAACAATATTCTACAGAATGTCTTGAAGGAGAAAACATCGACTACTTTGTGATTGAAACTGAAGCAGTTATGCATGACTAAAAGTTTCACGAACAAACTGGCTCTAAAGTAGAAGTTGTATTATCATCGCTTGGCGAAATGAGGGTCACTGGAGGATCATATTGCCGTGTTTAAGGAAATAGTTGTAGATCTTGAGACATTAGACATTGGAAGTTAAGCACGATGAAGAGGATTTGACCTTGATCCTGTTGTGTTCGCCGCCTGGTTCTTATGCGTCATTTTGGGACACCATTTTGTATAGTCGGGATATTTTTACTATAGACAACGTCCACGATGTTTTGCACTCAAAGGGAAGTTGAAGCATTTGGTTGGAGTATCAACGTATGAGGAGGTTCATGTATCTCATGGTGGTTGACGGAGGGACAGATCGAAAAATAACAGCAATTTGTATTGTTTCTACTGCAAATGTAAGGAACATATTCGGAAGGATTAAGAGAAGTTGCAAGCTAAAGGTGATTTAACTGCAAATCATGGAGCGCAACCTTTGACTTCAGATGAAACAAATGTAGTTGAAGATTTTTTAGACGGCGGAGATGTGATGTTGATCGTGGTATCTAGTGTGAAATCTAGGCCTGGCGAGGAGTGGATTCTTGACTCGGCATGTTCGCATCATATATGTTTCAATCGGAATCTCTTTCAGACATATGAGATTGTTCAGTGAGGTAGAGTTGTAATACGAAATAACCAGTTTTGCTCTATTATTGGGATCGGTCGAGTAAGATTTAGGCTGGGGGATGGGACAATTAGAACAATTGATCAGATTCGACAAGTTTCAGACCTGAAAAGGAATCTCATCTCGTTTAGTACTCTAGATGCAAAAGGATATAAATTCTCAAGTGTAAATGGAGTCTTGAAGATCCGAAAGGGTGTCCGGATTGTATTGGAGGGATGGAGAATGTCTCAGTTGTACATCTTGCAGGAGAGCGCAGAACCAATTAAGAAACATATAGATAAGTTCAGTATCGTGGTGGATATTCAGTTTGGTACAGTACCTCTTATGACGGGCTCTGGCTTGGTTCAAAACATTGTTCGAAAGAGCGTTGATGATTCTGCTTTGCCACCAATTTCAGCGGTTACACTGTGTTTAGTTGCTAGGGTTAGATCTATTGAGCGTAGGTACTGTTAGGGATGGCAATCAGCTTGGCCCTTTAACCCACGAGCTCGTGAGCTCACGAGCCATAAGCACACAGGCCGAGCCGACGAACCGCTCGCGAGCTCAAGATTTAAAAAAAATTAATTTTTTTGGGGGTAAATTTGCACATTTTTTGACCTTTTTTTTAAAAAAAAAAAATTTGCATATTTTTTGACGAGCTCACGAGCCTCGTAAAAAATGACTCGTGGACACATGGCCCATGAGCCGCTCGTGGGATTGAACCCCCTGCTCGGCTCGAGCTCGTCAATTGACAAGCCCAAGCCATCCACGAGGCGAGTTTTAACGAGCCGCTTGGCTCGTTTGACATCCCTAGGTACCGTGGTGTCAGTTATGTCTGCAATGCTTTTGAGGACATTGAAGGCGATAATTTTAACAAGGGACCTTCTGTTCAGGCATTTTGTATGATTTCTTCTACAGGGTGTGCTTCGACCCTGTTTAATAAACATTAATTCAATGGTGAAATTTTGGAAACTCGAGAGTAGGGTTCAAGTGTCGCTTGTGGACGTCGTGTAGAAGACGATGATTTATATGGAGAGTTTTGGTTATTGTGTTGAGGAAATTAGCCATTTCATTTTGATGCAAACAGATTTATTTCTCAGGTGGAGAAATTTTGTGGAGCTCTACTCGTTGCACCGGAATTTAAGTTAAGGTGGAGATTGTTAGGTTTTGTGACTCAAATATGATTAGGAATCTTGTGAGATTGCCTATTTGATTTTTATTTTGAAAGGAAAATTGTATCCATGTTGAATAAGGAAATCCTCTCTCGATCGAAATTCTATGCACAATTGTAACCAAATTTAAACAGATTTTCTTATCTTTTAGGACTCTTCAATGGTTTGAAACGTGGTCTATGAATACAAGACTTCTCAATTAGTTTTATTTAAGCATGTCTGTAATTTTTCTCCATATTGTCAGTTGATATACATTGTTCCTCTACGATTAACTCTTTTTTTTTCTTTACTTTTAATCTTATTTTTTATTGTGATCTTTATTATTTTATATTATACCATTAATTTTATTCATTACAATCCCTCTGTGTCAACAACTTACACTCTACTTTAAGAAAACTTCTCAGCAACTTTAAAGGCGCCACCGTGAAAGGCCACTTAGAACTCTTTCAAAACTGCGATGACAGAATTAGCTACACAGTGATACAGCAGAAAATAAAACTGTGGGCACCATACCATTAGCTGCCATTTCTTAATTAGACAATTACTATAAAGGCCAAATTGCAGTGAAAATGCATGAAATTCCTCGTATATATGGAAGCTACTCATGTGGCATCAGTCATGTGATGTGTACGACAATGATTTTTGTGAAAACTAAAATGATATGGTACTGATATTGAAATCAAATATGAAAGGCTACGAAAACATTGTGGGAAAAAATATATTTTATATACATGACAAGATAACAATCTCAATATTTAAATTTTAGAACCATCGGCCGTCATTTAAAAATGGACACAATACATTATCGGCAGAGACGGATCTACAACTAGAAGTATCGGCCGTCATTAAAAAGTGTGGACACAATACATTATCGGCAGAGACCGATCAAACAATTTTAATGTCTTAAGTAAACTATTTAAGGGGACCTTTTAAAGAATAATAAAAAAAAAAATCAAATGAAATGAAATGAAATAAAAAAGAATGTTCATCGACAGAATCACCAATAATATCTAATTATAATAACTATCAATTAATGCTTCGGAAGAAAAAATCGACAACCATAATATTAGTGATCGTGGATGTACATCGGTCAACAATTAGTGACACAATAAAGCCCATAATATAATATCGTTAGCAATCATCGATGGTACTTCAATCTCTAATCACCAACGAAAAAAATTTATTCTTTATTTAATTTTTCTAATTATGTTAATATTAATCACCAACGAAAAAAATTTATTTTTTATTCAATTTTTCTAATTATGTTAATATTTTGTTAGTAATTATAGATTTTATGTTAATTTTTATTTACAAGATTAAAGTTGTTTTTTAATTTTCGATGAATCCTTAAAAATAAATTTCAAGAGGTAATTTATTTTAACTTTTTAAAATAAGAGTGGGTTTGCCTCTCCAAATATGAAGAGCCAAACTCACTCTTCATTCTTCTTTTATAATGATTTTATATCATAAGTCATATATTTCAATTCTCTACTACTTAAATTATTTGAATTATATTCAAATTGATTGATCATAATATAAAATAATATATTAAATTAAGATGAGGAGAAATCAATAAATATTTCTTAAACATAGCAAAAATTAATAATCAAAATAGTGAGCATTGTTGAAATGTATAAAAAAAAGAAAAAAAAAAGATAACACTTCATAAATAGAGAGTCTTGGAGATTCTTCAAGAAACAAGGAATTTGGCACAAACGATCCATAACTTCCATCTAATTTGAAGAGTCAAACTCGCTCTTTATTTTACTTTATAATGAATGCATTAAATAAGTTATAGATTTCAATATTCTACTTTGAAACTATTCTAATCATATTTTGATTAGTCATTGTTATATAAAAAATATGTAAGATGAGGAGAAATAAATAATTTTTTCTTGAAAACAAAAAAAGAAAAAAAGAAAAAGTTACACTATAATTTTAAGATTGCTATCTATTTTACCGTATATGCTTTTATAAATAGAGGGTCGGCTGGATAAGCCTCAAGCTTGAAAATGTTCTTCTTGCGATCAATAATTTTCAAGCTTCCATTTGGTTGCCACTCACCAATATCCCCTGAAAAGAGAATTTTATCAGAATGAAGATGAAAAAAATATTTGGTACCGTACGCAAATTGATTAGGAACTAGTGCCAGAACAAACCAACCTGTGTGAAACCAGCCATTAATCAAAACTTCATTTGTAAGGTCTTCACGTTTGAAGTAGCCTGAAAATAAAGTATCTCCCCTTATGCACACTTCTCCACGTGGAGTACTTGAAAGGGCATCATAATTCATTTCGGGAACAGATTCCAGGCGCACATCCACATTGGGCACTGGAGGACCCACTGTACCCAGCATGTCCATCTCATCTGGAATAGAGACGAATGTACCAGCACAAGTTTCTGTCAAACCTATATCACAGTAGAGAAATTAAGTCAGATACCATCTAGTGAACTGGAAAATTGCTATTACAACTGCCAATCGATGATTTTCCAGGTTCAGGATAGCAGCACTACACTTACACAAACATATACACTACAAGCGACAATTTATGACTGATCTAAACAGAAAATCTATCCTTTTGTCCCTTAAACAAGAGTGTCTTGCTACAACACAATTTATGATATATATTGATTTGATAACGAGGCAAATAATTGAATATGTGCTACACTCTACATTTAATTTTCCATATAAAACCAGAAAAGGAAGGTTTACACTGCTTGATGAACTGGAGCTATCTTACAAATATTAGGGCATCAGGATAAGAGACCGGTTGCATTATTTCAAGAACAGAAATTCAAGAGAGTAATTATAGCCCACTAGTATAACAAAAATAAATATAACATTTAAAACTTTACTGAGTAATCAACATTGAAATTCTCAGCTGACACCTCTACAGGAAAATAACATGACAGGTTCCACGTTGAGAAGCAAGGGAGCAATAAATAATTTGGAAGTGTTTAACAGATAAAAAATACACTTCACCAGGAGCAAGAAGTCAAGGTTACATGAACAAAAATAAAAAGATCCAATTTTAGTGGACAATAACTCAATAGGATGAAGGCAAAATACCGTATCCTTGAAGCACATATGAACATGACACCACCCGTAGATACTCTTCTACATGAGAGGCAAGAGGCGCTGCTCCAGACAAAATAAGTCTTACATTTCCCCCTAACCCTTGTTTTACCTAAAAGAGCATGCAAAATAAATCACAGTTATATTTTTGTGGAAAAGTGGGAGAATTTAAACACGGTTATAGCAGGTCCAGACAGCATATATTCACTACCTTACTGAAAACGATTTTGTCACAGAGTGAAGCCGCTTCAGAATGTTTCAATCCATTCCTCATATTACGTAACTTGCTACATAAATTTTAACAAGCAGGTATCAGAACAACAGAAAACCAAAATGGTTAAGGAATCGAGAATAGAAGTTGAAATGGACGGACAGGATTGCAGCACCACGTTGACAATTTACTTTGGCCTGATTTGCTCAGAAGCCAGCAATCAGTTCACTTGGAAAGGACAATTCAAGATATATAGGAATTCAAGTTCAATTTCCATCAAAAACAAAGGAAAGCTAGAACAGAACTCACTAAGAGTATGCAAAATTAAACAATGCTTGTTTAATGAAACCCCCAGCAGCAATTTTCTGTTGCAAACCTGATGTACACAGAAATCAAGGACAACAAAATCCACGTATCAGTTCACAGAGAGAAATTTTACAACTGCATTAGAGAATGAACAAGCAGAAAGTTGCCTTGCCCTCCCAGAATACACACATTTTCCATTCCAGATATTAAAATGTCATGCCGGCATTTTTGTTAGTTCATTACTTGTACCTAACAACTTATTTGACAAGAAGTAAATTATTTGCATGAGGAAGGACCAAAAGTGGACCTTGTAAAGATGAAAATTTAAGTCAGAAACATGGACTAATATTGGTTGGAAACTGGATTTCATCATCACAGTAGGTTATCTACACTTATATCAGTCAAAAGGCAATATCGTCATCTAACATCACTACAATATTTCTCAACATTCCACACGTGTGGAAGAAAATATAAATACCTGCTATTTAATATTTTCGTTAAAATGTGGATGCACAAAACAAACCTGAATAAATTCTATCTAATACCCGAGGAACGGCACAGAAAATAGTAGGCTTTAGTTCTCCAATGTCTTCAACCAATAACTTAACATCCTGCAGATAAGTTAAATGATTCAATTATTATGTAATCTCTGTTATGACCGAAAAACAAATGTAGCACTCTTACCCCACGCCAAAATCCTATTGAGGCCCCATGATTAATAAAACACTCTTCGATCACCCGGTCAAAGATATGAGCCAGGGGAAGATATGATAGATATACATCATTGACAGTCAACTGAGAGATAAAAAAAGAAGTTGAAACTTGTACTCAAATTATTAGAAACAATCAAATAATTGCTGCTTCAACGATTTAGACTGAAAATTGGATGAAACATTTTTAATCGTATTCATCAACTTAATCGATGACAATGAGCAGAAAGTAAATATATAATAGTTACCGATTCTTTCACACTCCCTAGAAGACGCTTTACTCCAGCTATTAGTGTGACAATACTATTATTTGAAATCAAGACCCCCTTGGGATCTCCGGTGGTTCCACTAGTATACATAATTGTACAAATGTCACTTTTCTTTTTCACCGGGAGATCAAACTGTTTATTGTCTCCCTGCACAATAACAGAGGTACCATAATTAGGTCAAGCAACAGGTGAGCAACACAAACTAATTAGAAGAAAAATGACACAAGTAAATAACTAGAAGAGAAGGAAAAGATTATATTAAAGCTCAATGGATCAAACAACATTAGATTCTAGAATTAAATTAATGTTGGCCAACAACACAGTATGAACAATATACCTTTATGCACAAACTAGCATTCAGATTAGAAAGTTATATACTTTTCAAATGCAAGAGATGCTACCAAGAGAAAGATTGTATTTCCCCATTGTGAATGATTCATGGAATAAACCCAAGCAGCAAAGATAAATGGATTTCAGCATCCCACTTCCCTAATTTCACCCACACACCAAAAAATGAATAATATCCACACTCCATAAGTTGGATCTTCAGTAAATTGCTTCAGTCCCCGTGTTTTGTATCTTGGCTAAACTCCTTAAAGGATCTACAAATTTAGAAAATAAATTGTGGCAGAAAGACAGCTTTCAAAGGCAGCACTTCACAAGTTAGCTATTTCCTCCCAAGTCACAACCACAAAATTTAATTAACACCATCAATCCAAGTGTCATAGATAATATTGGTTGACTTAACAGCTATTGCTGAAATGGAAGAGGAATAATTTAGCCTATGTTTGGCAAAATTTATAAATCATTTATAAATAGCCAAACTTCATTTTCAACCATACATTCCATTGGACCCACAGGTTCCATCCATTTATCTACCGATTGTCACGATCTATTTATAAATTAAACTGTTATATATTCTTCCCAAACGGAGGCTTAGGTATACGCAGCAAGCACGTGCAACAGTGTGTTTTTCAGATAGAAAGTAATTTATGATCTAAAAATTTAGATTAGCAAATAATACAGATGGTTAAAACTTAAGTTTTTCTTTTCTAATGACAATAAAACATCACCTACACAAAACGGCAACAAATAACACTGTTGTTTTCCCGCCCAGTGCACTAGCTATGTATCAGAGCTCAAATTTATCCAAGTCAACTTTTTAGGATGAAATTGACCAATATGATGTAGATAAACACATAAAATATGCATGATGGATAATGTAATAACTTTTTCAATCATCCTGGTAACAAAAATTCTTCATGCTGGAAGTAGGACAGCTGAACTGGATATCTACCACTCGAGTGATCAATAAAATTTTCTAATGGCTTCTTCACATGAGACTAGAGAAATGGGAACTTTGACATGGATCCCAAGTAAAGGACCTAATATCCACACCCATGTACTCGAAGGAGACAAAAGATCTCTGATAAGTATTTCAGATACAGTTGTAGCTCCTAAGCTACAGCAACATGCTTCATGATTCAAAAGAGATAAATAGAAAAAAAAATCAAAAATACAATAGGTTAGTTATCAAAGTTTTCTTTTGTTTAGCAAGCTGAATACGAGAAGGCAAAAGGCTCAACATGACAAGTAAATACGGTATTGTAATCTTCCCAATCAAAGCCGATAGAGATGGCAAATTTTCCAGAGAAGAATCCATAATAGCTCAAGCAAGCCTCTAACTACTGGTATAAGAGTCAGACACAAGCCAAACATTCAATGCATAACACCTCAGGTTAACCAAAATTTTTACTAAGACAACATAAAATAATGAAGCAAGATTATCTAATTTCAGTGGCATGGAACATCAAAAAGAAGCAAAAAAACTTCTGCAAATTTCTTAAGTTATAAGGTGAGATTCTTCAAACTAGGCTCATGAAGTTTATATCTCTACTCTCCAACAATTTCCTCTTCTCTCCAACCCATTTGACATCTTGTATGCAAGTTATATTAACTTTACACTTATCTATCAGTCTACTAGTTTCAGGGATTTTCTTATTAGTGTCACTATAATGTAAGTTCCTATCCTAGTTCTATTATCCTAGACTAACTACTTGACCCATCTCTGTCCATTAGATTGCAGAAACCTTTGCTTACATTTCGACAACTTAGGCACCAAAATCCAGGAAGCTTATGGATGAAAATGAATTAGGACAAAATGACTTTGAGACTCGTCTTATCCATATTTCTAAGCAATAAATAAGGGCGATGGGAGGTGCAAACTGGACATGACCTAATGTTCAACCTTGTAAACGAAGTATAATTTCAGAATGACAGCCATATAGTAGTTAGATAAGCAGTTCTTCCACTATAGTTAGCAATGAGTGAAGCAACCAAGAAAAAAATTAAAGGTTGAAATCAAAACGCTTACCAATAACAAAAATTCATCCCAAGAATGGATAGCCACACCAAATTTTTCAACTTCTTCCCTTTGTTGAGAAGTGACTTTGCCAAAGCTGACAATAGCTGAAACAGAACAATAAATGATGTTTATGCTATCATTTTTCTCATTTAAATCCATGAACAATAATGAAACAGAAATCTGACATCGTCGGAGACTTACTTCTCAAGTATTTTGTGGCACTGGGAAGAGTTTTGATCAGCTGCAAGGCAAAAAGTAGATGCATATTAGCAAAATATGAACAATTGAAAACCTAGTCCAACGAGTCAGTACAAATACACAGAAAAATGTCAAAACCATTGAAGCCATAAAAGACAGAAAATTAATAGTTCATATAACTATGCCCTTGTTTGATCCCCATTTTGGGGGAAATAATGCATTTTGAATAGTAGATAGATAAAGAATATGTGGTTAAAAATTAAAGAAAAATTTTGGATTTGTGTAATTATTTTATTAAAGAATGTGTGGTTGAAAATGAGTTTTGAAAAAATAAGTTTTTAAAAGAATGAGAATCAAAGAAAGGGCTATCATTGAAAACAGATAAAAGTGAAAACCATGAGTACAAAATAAAAATAAAAATGAGAACCTTAAATAAAAATCTAAAAGAGAAAAATTCGTCGTGCAATCAAATTCCTAACATTAGCAACCGTACCTCAGGAATCTTCTTCTCCTCTACAAAAGCAATTGCAACCTCCGCATGGCAAATAATGAACTCAATTGCACCAGCACCTAAACCATATGAAATAACAATTTAATTTAATTGGGTTCTATGTGGACATGGAAGGTTTTTGTACAAAAGAATCAGTCTAAATCCAGAACTAATAAAAACCTATTGTCTTGGGCCTCTTGGGAAATGACATTCCAAAGGCAACTTTACTAAAGACAAAAGTCTGTTAGTCTTGTGATATGGCAGAGGTACAAATCAACTTATTATTAGCGCATAAATTCACAGACGCATGCAACAGAAGGGATGATCCATACCTAAGGTGTCATATAAGGGAACACAATAAAGCCCATGAGCATTACATGCCTGCATTAATTTGTTGGTGTTAGAAAAATTGCAGCAAATTCTACAAAAGATATTCACAACAATTTCATTGACATCTAAGGCAAAAGAAGTTATCACAAAATCAAGAAACTCTTAGAGGGGAAGAAGATACAAAGAAAAATAGAAGTAGAGAAATGGAATAAGAGAACATATATGCAGACATTTTGCTTTCAAAATTTACAGCTCACAGAAGGAAACAGAAAGATAAAGGAGTAAGGAAAACAAGAAACAAGTGTATGGATCTAATAAATCCACAGAAGACGTGAGCTTCAAGAATCTACCACTCGAGTGATCAATAAAATTTTCTAATGGCTTCTTCACATGAGACTAGAGAAATGGGAACTTTGACATGGATCCCAAGTAAAGGACCTAATATCCACACCCATGTACTCGAAGGAGACAAAAGATCTCTGATAAGTATTTCAGATACAGTTGTAGCTCCTAAGCTACAGCAACATGCTTCATGATTCAAAAGAGATAAATAGAAAAAAAAATCAAAAATACAATAGGTTAGTTATCAAAGTTTTCTTTTGTTTAGCAAGCTGAATACGAGAAGGCAAAAGGCTCAACATGACAAGTAAATACGGTATTGTAATCTTCCCAATCAAAGCCGATAGAGATGGCAAATTTTCCAGAGAAGAATCCATAATAGCTCAAGCAAGCCTCTAACTACTGGTATAAGAGTCAGACACAAGCCAAACATTCAATGCATAACACCTCAGGTTAACCAAAATTTTTACTAAGACAACATAAAATAATGAAGCAAGATTATCTAATTTCAGTGGCATGGAACATCAAAAAGAAGCAAAAAAACTTCTGCAAATTTCTTAAGTTATAAGGTGAGATTCTTCAAACTAGGCTCATGAAGTTTATATCTCTACTCTCCAACAATTTCCTCCTCTCTCCAACCCATTTGACATCTTGTATGCAAGTTATATTAACTTTACACTTATCTATCAGTCTACTAGTTTCAGGGATTTTCTTATTAGTGTCACTATAATGTAAGTTCTATTATCCTAGACTAACTACTTGACCCATCTCTGTCCATTAGATTGCAGAAACCTTTGCTTACATTTCGACAACTTAGGCACCAAAATCCAGGAAGCTTATGGATGAAAATGAATTAGGACAAAATGACTTTGAGACTCGTCTTATCCATATTTCTAAGCAATAAATAAGGGCGATGGGAGGTGCAAACTGGACATGACCTAATGTTCAACCTTGTAAACGAAGTATAATTTCAGAATGACAGCCATATAGTAGTGAGATAAGCAGTTCTTCCACTATAGTTAGCAATGAGTGAAGCAACCAAGAAAAAAATTAAAGGTTGAAATCAAAACGCTTACCAATAACAAAAATTCATCCCAAGAATGGATAGCCACACCAAATTTTTCAACTTCTTCCCTTTGTTGAGAAGTGACTTTGCCAAAGCTGACAATAGCTGAAACAGAACAATAAATGATGTTTATGCTATCATTTTTCTCATTTAAATCCATGAACAATAATGAAACAGAAATCTGACATCGTCGGAGACTTACTTCTCAAGTATTTTGTGGCACTGGGAAGAGTTTTGATCAGCTGCAAGGCAAAAAGTAGATGCATATTAGCAAAATATGAACAATTGAAAACCTAGTCCAACGAGTCAGTACAAATACACAGAAAAATGTCAAAACCATTGAAGCCATAAAAGACAGAAAATTAATAGTTCATATAACTATGCCCTTGTTTGATCCCCATTTTGGGGGAAATAATGCATTTTGAATAGTAGATAGATAAAGAATATGTGGTTAAAAATTAAAGAAAAATTTTGGATTTGTGTAATTATTTTATTAAAGAATGTGTGGTTGAAAATGAGTTTTGAAAAAATAAGTTTTTAAAAGAATGAGAATCAAAGAAAGGGCTATCATTGAAAACAGATAAAAGTGAAAACCATGAGTACAAAATAAAAATAAAAATGAGAACCTTAAATAAAAATCTAAAAGAGAAAAATTCGTCGTGCAATCAAATTCCTAACATTAGCAACCGTACCTCAGGAATCTTCTTCTCCTCTACAAAAGCAATTGCAACCTCCGCATGGCAAATAATGAACTCAATTGCACCAGCACCTAAACCATATGAAATAACAATTTAATTTAATTGGGTTCTATGTGGACATGGAAGGTTTTTGTACAAAAGAATCAGTCTAAATCCAGAACTAATAAAAACCTATTGTCTTGGGCCTCTTGGGAAATGACATTCCAAAGGCAACTTTACTAAAGACAAAAGTCTGTTAGTCTTGTGATATGGCAGAGGTACAAATCAACTTATTATTAGCGCATAAATTCACAGACGCATGCAACAGAAGGGATGATCCATACCTAAGGTGTCATATAAGGGAACACAATAAAGCCCATGAGCATTACATGCCTGCATTAATTTGTTGGTGTTAGAAAAATTGCAGCAAATTCTACAAAAGATATTCACAACAATTTCATTGACATCTAAGGCAAAAGAAGTTATCACAAAATCAAGAAACTCTTAGAGGGGAAGAAGATACAAAGAAAAATAGAAGTAGAGAAATGGAATAAGAGAACATATATGCAGACATTTTGCTTTCAAAATTTACAGCTCACAGAAGGAAACAGAAAGATAAAGGAGTAAGGAAAACAAGAAACAAGTGTATGGATCTAATAAATCCACAGAAGACGTGAGCTTCAAGAAAAATAAACAAAAGAATTATAATGCGTGGAATGCAAAATTTATGAACATAATAATGAATAAAAAAGTTATTGATATTTTTTGGAATAGATCAAGAATTAGACCCAAATTGTTAAACTACATGAATTCACAATATAAATGATCCTGAGGGGAAATTTCTAAACCTCCCTTAGGTGCCATTTCGAGTGATAAAATAGCACAGGTCTTTAGGTGGCTAACTAACCAATGCTGAAATACATGGGCAGAAGCAATAACAATCTTGTGCTTTTCTGTGAACTTTCCATAACTTAGTAAATGTGAATAAGTGATCAATATATGTGTTACGAACAAGAGCCAGTTTACAGATGATATATATATATATATATATATATAGAACTCAAAACTATGACAAGACAATAGATTTGGTTATGATAAATGCAGTATAGTTTATTTGGATTAGGTCATGTGACCCATAAAACAACAACGACATCAAGGAGGTTATTCCTCGGACAATGAATTACATGTTTTTCCCCCATGATGATACTTACAACATAATGCATACACACGTGCACATTCAGAGAAAGGGGAAGAGCAGAAATAGTAAAAAAGTAGTACCTCCATACTCATAATCCACTCCGGGCAATTAGCGCCATAAATACCACATCGGTCTCCCTAAAAATTATTATTATATTGAACAGAGAGTGAGAAATTAAGTTTTTGCATTTCAAATAGTATTTTAAAGAAGATTAAACTTAATCAACATTGATGAGTCATACGAGGCAGAAGTCAAATAAATCAATACAGGGGGAACAACAAAAGTAAGAAAAAAGAATAGAGAATACAATGTCAAGACTCAGAAATCTAACAAACATTTGCCAGATAGTAACTTATTTTAATAACCCATAAGCAAAGTTAACAAACCAAGCTATGTTTGGAAAATAAAGTACCAAGATATGACATTGAAAGTAAGAAAATGAACCCAAAGTAGCTGGTTGTTCACAAGGTAACTTTGAAACAAGTTTTAAATGGTAGATACCTCAAAAGAACTTGGATAAGGGAAGGCCATTTAAGGAGATTACATCTTCGTTTTGTTTGAAACAGGGAAATCTAGCTTGATAATATGCATGACAGAATGACAGATGAAATGACATTAGAACTGGAAAACCCAGAAGAAGAAGATCAATGCTTGTGATTTAATTCACACAAAGTGTCCAAGTCTTTTTACTTCTCCTTCATGCTGGGTACTTTGCAGAATGGATCCCCATGTGTTGATCGTCTGTTTTTACATTGTGAAGTTGCAATGATGCTACAGGGCAGATTATTGCACGAAGAAGACTTAGTTTCATTTATTCCTTGAAATGTCAATTGGTTTCAGTTCTGGAAGAAAGGAGTTTTTACGTGGCTGTCCTTCGGAGTAATATAAACAGAAAACAATTGCAGAATTTTGAAAAAGAGAAAAGCAAGTTATTTTTGAGTAATGGGAATCGATAAAATTCTTGGCATCATATGGGCCTCAACATCTGAAGGAACTAAGTTCCTTTCTCACTAGTCGTTCTCAGTTGGTAAGAATTCTTCCTGGGTCTCAAGGACATCCAATCCGCCATAAATCATAAATATATCCTTTTAATTAATAGAATTTCATTTCTTATCAAACAAAAAAGCACAGGCTAGAAAGCAGCTATGGCAAAAAGTTTGAAACACACTAGATTATAACTTACTTCCTCAATGCCACAGCTGCGAATGGAGTTCCCAACTTTGACCACTAAGTCATATACTTCGTTGTAAGTCATCCATACATATTTACCGGGCTGTAAGTGAAAGCAACAAGTCCAAGAATTAGGTATAATTAAGGGGGGGGGGGGGGGGGGGGGGAAAAAAATAATCCTTTCCGTCAACGATCTCACGACGACCAAGCATTGGGTTACTTGGATATTTCTCTACTGACAAACTGTGACAAAAAAAGGTTCAGTTCAAACAATGATCAACATTGAAAACAAAGAAGTATAGTTAAAGCAGTATCTTTAAAGCAATCATACTTCAAGTCAACTATTGGAACTAACTCAAGCAAGCAAATTAATCCTTCTTTTCTTTTCAATGGGAAAACACCTGACTTGGGGATGCAATAATGCATAAACTTGGGCACTAACAAATGGCGGAATAAAAGCATACACCAATTATTCCAGCAATTCTCAGAAGAATAAAAATAGGTAAGTATATGCACTTTGACTAGGGTAGCTCATCACAGGTGATCGTTCAGATCAAGGCAGCCACTTAGGCTATGATGAAAAATTACCGCTGTTGCTCTCCTGGTAAAAAAATGTGTGACATTTATATACACATAAAACTAATCAAATTGGGGTATATCCATATTTATGTAGTCAAGATCATTGCTTTCATGCTAAGAATTTTCATATCCATCAAAGTCAACTCTCTTGACCACAATTTTGTAGTTGCTACAACACATTTAACATATATATGCACATCATTGCTTTCATTCTAAAAACTTCCATATCCAAAGACCAAAGTCAACCGTCTAAACCACAATTTATGTAGTTTCTAGAACACAATTAACATATATATGTGCATCAAAATATACAGCAAAAACATCAGCTTCGCGCAATACATAGCATAAAGAAAAACTTAACCACTAGCAACCACTAGTAAATCAGACAATGTTGTCGAGTGTAAGCAAAATCGGTTGCAAAGTTTAATATTTCACACAACAAATCGTGGACTTTTTAACAATTCAAAATGCAATTAGACTTGAATAACAAAAAAAAAAACGTGCTATAGATTCAATACAAACTCATCAAATACCTCTCCACAATTAAACTGAGAACAAAAAAATCACAAAACGAAAATGAACTAATGAATATTTAATAAAACTATGCAAATTACGCAAAAGGTCAAAAAATCACCGGAAAATATCCCAGCAACTGTCGAGTCCTGGAATCGGCTCTGGAAATCCATCCTTAGCAAAAGCACTGCGAAAAACTGGTCCCATCGACGGCTTTCCATCTCTTGCTTCCTTTGCTGGCTCCACTTCAACTATAAAATTCTTCCCCGGCATTGATGAATATTTAATAAAACTATGCAAATTACGCAAAAGGTCAAAAAATCACCGGAAAATATCCCAGCAACTGTCGAGTCCTGGAATCGGCTCTGGAAATCCATCCTTAGCAAAAGCACTCCGAAAAACTGGTCCCATCGACGGCTTTCCATCTCTTGCTTCCTTTGCTGGCTCCACTTCAACTATAAAATTCTTCCCCGGCATTTTCGATCCTTGTTTCCCTCTTTACAATAAATATATGTGTGTAGGGATCAAAGTATGTAAAGCTTGAAAGAGGACTAGATTTGACAGTAAGGAGAGTCAGAAGATTTTGGAAGGGAAGAAAACAGGAGAACAGTTTTTATGTAGAGAGAGAAGAAATCACCAGCGCAGGCAGTGTTTGACTTGAAGAGAAAATTGCACAGAGTTGCGTATGAACGGAAAAAATTTGCTCGAGGTCACTTAACTTATATATTTGTTTTGTGTTAGGGTCCGAACTTTACTTTATTTCTAAATAAGTTCAATTTTTTTACTATTGCGGAATAACGGCCAATCTCCTGTCTAACTAAAGTCGTTAATTTTTGCCCATTTGTTAGAGATAAAAATTTAGAATTTAATTTAAATCAAAGACAATAATTAATTTTAACCACATATTTTACATAACTCACAACTTTTGAACAGCACATTTCATTAACTTTATCAAAATTTGTTAAAAATCTAATTTTAATTCTAACTAAACATGGGCTAAATAAATCTCGATCTTTATATATTGGCACTTAGAAGCAATGTTTTACTCATCAATTCAGACATTAAATTGAAAAAGGACCAAGGTAAAAGGGTAGAATTGGCTTTGAAATCTTTTGTAGAACTTAAAAGAAATCATATTTTTAAAAGTTTAAAGGGTAATTAGTACAAAAGGTCCTTACCTTTCAATGTTATTGTGAAATACATTCATATATATTTTTTTTAACATTTTTGCCTTTATTTCAACGTTTCATTGCAGAAAACGTAATTTTCACAATTTTTAATATAAAATTACCAAAGTACCCTCTCATTTAAATAAAGCGAAAATAATAATAATAAATTACAATATTACTCCTAAATGTTTTAAAAAGTGAAAGTGAATCCAAATAATTATTAAAGAGTCTAATAGCACAAAATGCCCCAACGTTTCAAATTGGTGAAAATAACATTTTTTTACAAAGAAAAGTGAAAATAGGGATGAAAAAACAAAAAATAATAATAATTGAAACGTTGGGACGTTTTTCGCAAAAAGTGTCAAATGTATATACCGATTCAATTCGAGCTCTTGGAATTGGATCGAATTCGATTAAATCTAAGGTGAATGCTTAATTTACGTTAGGGAAGAAATTAAAATATTTTTAAAAAAAAATCTCTCTCTCCCTGCTTCTCCAAATGGTCAACCACTTTAGAGGTCAAAAAATTTCAGTAAACCACCACCCAAACTACTAGATCGCCATGCAGCCGAAAAGCCCCGCTTTCCTATACACATATCACCCAACATCCAATCTTGAAACCTTCATGCTAATAGATTTGTTCGAAATTACAAGCCAAAATACCTAACTTGTGAATGCAAATACTAGCGACATCACCTGTTTCTAAGAGACCTATGTCATATCCAACACATCAATCGACTATACTCACTAGGGTGCCTCTCTTCTTGGTATTAAAATATCAACAGATGGTTCAATGATATGGAGGTTTGGCGATTTGGGCGATGGTTGGTCGAAGTTTCTTCACTTTTAACATGGCAATCCCATTTGGAGAAGAAGATAAGAAAGAGAGAGTTTTTTTTTTTTTTTTTGTTATTTTCAATATTTTAAAATAGCAAAAAACATCTATACGTTTGACAATTTTTGTGGAAAAACGTCAATACGTTTTTTTTTTTTTTTTGAGTCTACATTTCATTCCGAAAAACGTTATTTCCACCAATTTGAAATGTATGGACGTTTTGCACACTATAGACCAAACGTAAAAACATTTTATGATATTAGGCTTTTTAATAATTATTTGGACTCACTTGCACTTTTTAAAATATTTAGGAGTAAGATTTTAATCTATTCTTTATTTTTCTTTTCTTTTGTTTTTTTGGTTTTATTTAAATGGGAGGGTATTTCCGTCATTTTACATTAAAAATGATGAAAATGACGTTTTTTGCAATGAAACGTTAAAATAAGGACGAAAATGGTAAAAAATAAAAGGTAGTGACGTTTTGCACAATAATATTGAAAGGTAATAACATTTTGTGCTAATTATCCAAAGTCTAAAGGGTAAAACCTGCTATTTATTGGGTGAACTAGTCAATATAGGTAGTTCATACTCTTTTCACATAATTTTATTATTTTTGTTTTTTTACACAGACTTATTCAAGATTTTTTGATTGAACTGATCGGTTCAGTTCAATTCTTATAACATTGCTTAAATGGTGAAACAACGCAATCTCGAACTTACTCGGGTTTTCCACCAAACATGTCCCAATTGCTAATGAAACATTTGAATTAAAATAAAATTATAGGTTATGTGGTCATTTTAGAACAAATTGAAGTTTAGTAAGTAACGCGGAATATACATATAAATTGGGTGACCTCCGATAAATTTCTCCCTTTTACATTCATTACACCGTACACGGGGGAGAGTATTTTTTATGGGGACCATCACGGAGGAGTTGAATATTTTTATGCGGACAGAATATAGAGAGAGCTGCGGAGGGGCCCGTGTACAGTTGGAATTTTTCTAAATGTTGACCTCAGATTTGGAATTGAGTTTTCGGTGGAAATTGAGGAATGGTCGCTCTCTTCTTTACTTCATCTACTTCTCTACTGTTTATACATAAATAATTATACAATGATTTATTTGATTGTTCTTCTTTTCAATAAATAGCATCAAAATGAGAATAATACTACCGTACATAAGCAATTACATAATAATTTACATAATTTCTTTTTTTCCTTTTTTTGGTAAATTCAATTCAAATTTTGGATATCAAAAAAGAATTTTAATTGTACACGGTTATTTATGTAAATTTGGATTTCGACCTTTAGTTTTTAGAATAATGTTATTTGCAATCACTTACTGTCGCAATCATCTTATTTAACATACGTTTGACAGTTGGTGATTTGATATATGAGGTAAGAAAAAACTACCACATTAATTTATCAAATCACAAACCGCCATATACGATGCCATGTAGAACAATTGTCACAATGAGCGACTATGAATAACATTAATCTAATTTTTATTTCTATAGTTTAGAAGACTATTGATATCTTTTACATATCAAGTTAGGCACAAGCTTTTCTAAAAGATATATTATACGATAAAATGCAATTTTGTTGGGCTTGGAACATGGAAATTTCAGTAATTTTGATGTATCTGAAACATGATTGAAAAAAAACAAAATGCCCTTTTTCCTCATTTTTCACTCCAATTAAAGTTTGCTTAAGATGCTTAAACAAAAATGGATTTGTATAGTTTGCCACTGCTTGATGGCCATAATTGAGAAAAAAATAATGTCTTGAATAGTTATTTTTTGAGAATATTTGGTTAAAAATATGGAAAAGTTTTGAATTTACTTTCAAAATATTTTATTATGTGAATGTGGGGTTAAAAATGGATATGAGAATTAAATAATTTTATTTTAAAGGGAGCCAAGACTTTATTTTATATATTTTTAGGAATTGCTATTGACTTTCGAAATAAAAAGAAGTTTCTATCGTAAGAAAATAATTTTATATAATTTGTTGATTTAAAAACTCTCAGTATCAAATGTCAAATCCATCTAGAAAAAGTCATTAATAGTAACCTATGCAGGCCAAATTGAGACAAATTAGGGTGTTTAAGAACATTAATTCACGTTAAAATTTAGTTTTGACAATAATGTTCTGATATTTATTCAGGTTTAAGTCATTTGTTCACCGACTCCCCTCACATGAAGGGAGTGGGCCCCGGCGCATTTAATGCTCGGGCCCTGCCCCTTGTGTGAGAGGCGTGTGTACATGTAGCTTGATTCATTTATTTAATTAGAAATCTAGAATTAGGATGGTGCATTCTATGACGACAAGACGGCTATGATTGCCCTAAGAAACTAATACAAAATTCACAAGGGGCGAGAGAGGCTTGGGATATATACAACCTATTTGTTTCCTAATGCAGACATGGGACGTGAGGGGTTTGAACCCAGAAATCACCCTCTGCTGCTATACTAAACTCTGACGATGACTCCATACGGTATACAATACCCTAAGAGCCCTCTATGCAATCGGAGCTACTTAGCAAAGGACTCAGAATGCTAGGACACCTTAATTGGTCGTTAAGGAGTATTTCGTTGACAAAATTAGATACTATTGGTGAACTTACATCCTGTAAAATATATTTCAACTCTTTACATGATAATATTTCAACTCATTAGATGTGGAGTGAACATTTCTTTCTTTAGCGGCTAAAGCATGGGTATGCTCATTTTTTGCTATGAGAAATATAAAGTAGGGTGTGTATTTTTTGATGCTCATCTACAAATTCTTGATGTTAATAGAGTCGACACCATGTAGCCTGCATAATCAGATACACAACGTTTTTCAAAAAATTGCTCAGCGACTATTAATACTCCGATAATTAAGTTAATTGTCAACATAAGTTGGATTGGGATTGTACGTGAGAGAGACAAACAAGCAGAGTTATGGCTGGGTTTAAAATTTTGTGTCTTATAATGAGAAAGAGGCGTATATGCATAGTAACATTAGGTTACCTTACTCAAGATTGAGTCGTATATTAATGTGGGGCATGAAAGTAAAAGTAATAGGGAGAAGATTTCCAAATTGCAAGGACTTGTGAATAGCCTAGATAATAAGAGTCTGTCATGAATAGATAAATACTTAAGAATAGCCTTCGAGATATGAGAGCTTATCGATGCACTATGAAATATGAGTCAATCATAATAAGCGAGAACTTACTAATGACCTCTAAAATAGGCGCAAATATACATAAATTGGGGACCATTTGCCCCTTCCCAATACTTATAGTAATAGGACAAAATAATGGTGAATCGAACGTTTCAAATTGTACCCAAAAAAATTACGAGCGATGCCCTTATCACATAATGCATCGAACCCATCTGTTATATGCAAATGACCATGTGTCCTTCCAAACAATATGCTGACATGAACAAGAACAAATGTTATGGTAGCAGTAGTTGCATGACAATATGATCTTTTTTTTGGGAAAAAATTCAGCACTAGCAGAAAATAATGAAATGGTAGTAGAATACTAGTTAATATAAACATTTATGTTGAATAATAGAATTTTTGAAATAGGAACAATAGCCCCTATGTAGGTCCATGATCCCCCTTGAAGGTGACATTTAAGTAGATAATCGTTGAGGTTAAGACTCTAGACTAATAACAGAACTGTAATATGTGGATTGCGATCCACGACCGAATGTTGCTTTTAGAATGAATAATTGTTTAAGACCAAGACTTCGGAGTAGAAATATGGTGCCCTATGCAAGTTGTGTACCTGGTAATTGTTTGAGCTCGCTACTTCGCACTGGAAATGGAGTGCACCATTCGGTCAAGTACCAAGTCGAAGGTGACTTTGAAACATAACTATCTCGCGTACCAAGGCATCTCGTAAGGCAAGGCACAATTAATACAATCATCTCATCGGATGAAGGATTTTGTAAAGTGAAGTATATGTACAACAATCATTTTGAGACTCGAATTATATCGAGAAGAGATAAATGAGTGGATCAATCATATCTTGTGCAGCAAACAACTTACAAAGTGAGTAATTAGTAAACTAATCATCTTGTGGGGCGAGGCACGGAGCAAAACAATGAATAAGTGAAACAATCATCTCATGAGATGAGGCATTCCATGAAGTGAGGAATGAGCGAAACAATCATCTTGCGAGACAGGATACAAGTAGACAATCATCATGCTCGTGTGGCAAGGTAGAAATGATACAATTCTCTCGCGCGCTGTAGCATCTTAAATTGCGAGGCATATACATTGCAATAATCTTGTAATATAAAATAATCATGAGCTAGAGCCTGCCTTAATACGAAAATCACAAGTCAAGATTCCTCTTCGATAATTGGAGATCTTATGAACTAGCCTCGAATGAGCAACAACTTATAGCTTGCCTCGATAATAAATTTTATTAACTAAATCTGCCGTGAATTTGATTTATTGTTCTTATGAACTTATGGTGCAAGAGTTCATAAATGAGCACTATCAAAACTCGACAACAAAACACTTATTAATTTTAATATCATATAATATTATTCTACAAAATTAATATTATATTGAAAAATTGTTCATCGAAAAATTTAACACGTTATATAGGAAAATAACTTATCTATTTATGTTTGTAAAAAAAATAATCCAACGATTTTTTAAATATTAGAAATGATAATCAGTTTATTAATCTAGCAAAGTCAATTGCTTAGCATTTAACAAGATACGTTAATCCAATCACAACCATGCTGCAGAACCTGATCCAAGGCCGAGGTCACACCACCTCGGCCCTTGGCTCCAAACCCGAGATTTTATCCCGAATTGAGCAGCATTTTTGATCCAATTAAGGACTAACCTATCAACTACAGACAATAGTTGTTACGGTTGGATAACCATTAAATTCAATCAAAATTAAAATAGTAATAAATGTTATCAACTCTAGACAATAGTTGTTACGACTGGATAACCATTAAATTCAATTAAAATAGTAATAAATGTTAGCATCGTTCTGAGCTATGCCTAGCAGATTTTTAATGATTTATTGTTGAATATATTTTTTTATTTACAAAATGCTGACTATTTCAAAAACAGAGAAGGTTTTGAGGACTTAATTCTTTTATTTAAAAAAAAAAAGTCTAGAAAATAGATATTTAAAATATTAATATGGATTGAGTCATGATTACTTGAAGAAGTTACAGATTTGTTTTATATTGTTCACCTAATATTAATTTACTTCGATTTGATCGTCCAACTTATATTGGTCACATATTTATTATTTATTATTTTTCAATTTCATCGTCCAACTTATACCTAGTCACCTAATTTTATTTTGATTCGGTTTGATCACCCAACTTATAGTTTTGTTTCAATTGGACCATTCCATCTATGTCCCCATTACGAGGTGGAGGGGAGAATTAAAGTATCTCCTCCATTTACTTATTTCTTTGATCTTATTTGTTTTTCCTTTAAAAACGATTTCTACTAAAAATATAAAATAAAATAAAATTCAATTTTGGGCGGGGGACCATATATGGACAATTTCACATGTCCGACTCTTAAATTATTTTACTTTTTGAGAAAGATTTTTAATAGACTTTTTTTCGTGCTTCCAACTAGGGACAGAGACAGGGAACAAAAAAATTTGTACTGTACTGATAAAAAAATAAATTCATTACCTAACAAAAACTAAACGGGCTTGAGGCAGGCGAGAGCTGTATCCTCCCTCAGCCCATTTCTCCAACTAATTGTCAAGATGCATAGGTAGGTGTGGAATTATGAATCGATGAACATGTTGTAGGAACACTCATATTCTAAGATGAAGTTACTGATAAAACCTTAAAATATATTTAATACAAATTAAATTTTATTTTACTATGAGATATAATGTTATGAAGCATAAAAACTAAGGGTTAAATCCACCTATGAACATTGTACTTTATATTTGAGAAATGCTATAAGCACAAATTTTTTTGACAGATTTTATATAAAAAACACAGCTATCTCGCAGGGATTGGTTGCTACCAAAAACAGTTTTTGGCAACAGTAAATAACAAGAAAACAGCTGTCTCCGTGTATAAAACCTAGTAAAAAAAATCTGTACTTGCAAAATAATTCTTTATATTTAACCCCCCCTTAATTTTCATTATAATGGG
>NW_019231313.1:159540-179238 GCF_002742605.1 Olea europaea var. sylvestris
AAACCCCACCAAATTTTTAAAAAAAAAAAAAAAAAAAAAAAGGAAAATGAGAATCATAAACAAAAACAAAAATATTTTTTTTTTCTTGATTTGGGTATATTATATAATTTTTCAATTTAGGTTAGCCGATATTTCTTGTATTTTTTCATTTTTTCTAAATAGTAATTTTTTTTTTAATTTGGGTTTGATTTATATTGTATAAATTTTTCCTAATTTGGGTTAGTGGATTTTTTTTTTTAATTTTCTGCGTATGTGAAAGTGCACGTGTGTGTGAGAGAGAGAGAGAGATTAGTTGTATATTTTGTGTTAACAAATATATATATATATATTCGCTTTCATATAATTTTTTAAAAAAAAATTGTAATGTGTACCATGTTATGTATGTATGTGTGTGTATTTTTTATTTTTTATTTTGGTTTTCGATTCTTATCCCTTTTTTTGTGGTAATAATTATGTATGAATTTTTTTAGCGTGTGTATTTTTTATTATTATTATTTTTTTGTTGTGATAATAATTGGATGACTTGACTGAAACGTTATATAAAGTTGGGTGACCATGATAAATCAAAAGCAATCTAGATGATAATGGTGACAATAAGTACATTGATCATGGTGAATCAAAGTTGATTTAGATGATCATGATGACACTAAATATAAATTCCAATGGTCGTGTGTGGATTTAATCCTAAAAACTAAATACCTATTAAAAATGTTTTTACGGGTATTAGAAAAAGAAGGGTGCTTAGTACAAAATGTCATTACATTTCAATGTTATTGTTCAAAACGTCCTTATATTTCATTTTTGACATTTTCACTCCTATTTTCACTTTTCATTTGCGAAAAAGTACATTTTCATCTAATTTATCAAAAAATATATATATAAAATAACAAATATACACTCCTATTTAAATAAAATAAAAAAAGAATAGAAAAATTAAAGAACAAATTACAATTATATTCCCAAACTTCTTTAAAAACTGCAAATTAGTCCAAACAAATTACTAAAAGGGTAATTAGCACAAAGCGTCTCGACCTTTCAATATTATTGTGCAAAATGACCATACCTTTTATTTTTTGACATTTTCACCCTTATTTTCACATTTCGTTAAGAAAATTATCATTTTCATTCATTTTTTCAATTAAAAACTGTAAATTGAAAATACACTCTCTTATTTAAATAAAATAAAAATAAACAAAAGATAAATAAACAACAAATTGTAACTACACTCCCAAATTTTTCAAATAAATAATTAAAAACAAAAGATTTAACAAAAAATCACTTTCTTTTACAACCATGCTCATATCAACATTAAAAACACTAATATTACATTTAAAATAATACATGTCGTGCATTACACGGGTAAGAAACTAGTACATAGAGAAGGATATAAGGTGAATTAAGATAGAATATCCATACAGTAAGAACGAATTTGAAATATTTGTTTTTATATAAAATTTTAAATAAAAATTGATCTTTTCCATGAAAGTTACAGAAAATGATGAAAAAATGGGAGAAATCTTATAGGAATTTTTATCAATCTTTTTTCGCATAGAAAAAAAAAAAGAAAATGATTTTAGAGAGAGAGAGAGAGAGAGAGAGAGAGAGATATAAATAGAGAGAAAAATGTTAAACATTTTTTTCCAGTTAGGGTATGTAGAGCGTGAGGTGAAAGAAAAATATAACGGATTGAAAGGCCCTTTTTTTGGGATGAAAGTCTAAGTCTGCGGCTGAATAAGAGACTTTTAAGGGGTTTTATATATTTAGCCCGTGTTTGACGTCGATTACGTGGAAAAATTAATGGAGAGAATAATATTTTTTTGAAAAATGAGTGGTTAAAAAAGAATGAAAAATTTTCGATTTACATATAATATTATTTTATGGAAGATTGTGTGGTTAAAAATAGGAGAGAGAAAAATAAAATGTAATAGAATTTAATATAATGGAACTCAAACAGGGGCTTAAAACTCTCTGCTTAAAAGTTAATTCGTGAGAATTTTATAAAAGTCACTGAATTATTGATAGTTTTAATACCCTATGATTTTTAGGACTTTTAAATAATATTTTATCAAAAAATATATGATTAAAAGGAAGAAAGAGTAACAACACAAGTACCAGACACCATAAGATCAAAGTATGATTTATAATATTATACTAGAAACCCATTTCAGTTTTAAATTTTCTTCTCTGCTAACCATTTGAAATGTAAGAGCATGATTTTTTTGCACAAGAGCATAAAATTACTAGAAAAGCATTAGATATTCACTTAAATCAGTAGGCCTTAAGCATATCCTACATTAGTCTAAGTTGGTTTCTAACTAGAAAATGCCCAAGCTTGAGAAGGTTCCGATACTGTGGTTCCAAGAAAAATTTGCCAAGTACTTTTATTGAAGAATGGACAAAACAGGGAAATCTTTCCCAAAAACTGATAAAGCCAATATGCTACAAAATAAGTCTCCTCACACCATACAAAGGGCAAGTCGAGTGAAGTATAATAACAAAGTATAAATTCAAGAGTGTCTTCTAATATTTCTTGAAGCAAATACTGATAAAAATCAAAATCTTTCATGCATCAGATACAAATAAATACAGCAATGTATCTACCATTGGTAACTTCTAATACTGGTTAACTGGAAACTATCTGGAGGCCTATCACTCAAAAATCCCATCATAACAATTTCTATTTGAGAAGCTCTCTCTAATATTCCCAAAAACTAACAGTGAAATAATGATGTATGTCGAGAATAAAAATTGTGTATTCAACTTTTTTCCTTTTTATGGGGACAAAGCAAGCCCAACAATCACTTTCGGTAGTGCTTAAAAGTAACTTAAACTTGCTTTTGCTGAAAGTATCTAGAGACGTACTTTCAACCAAAAAACCTTTTAAGCACAACCAGAACTGCTCCCAGAAGCTTATTTCTTGCCTATATTAAAAACCTACGGTCATCTTTTGAGGCTTTTCTTTCCCTTCTTCCTGCCTTTGACTTCTTTCTCTATACTTTTAAGCCTCTGATTAAGAACCAATGAAGATGGCATTTTTTGAGTTGTGGATTTTGATGCTTCAATAGGCAATGGCAGAGGCTGCTGTTGAGCAGCTGCGAATTTCTTGAGCATTTCGAAAAATGGGAGAGCTGGTTTTTGATTCTTGGAAGGTGGTTGAACTGGTATTATAGGAACTCCCAAGAAATTCTTTACCGATTGATTTCTAATTACTGAAAAGTAGACAATACATATTAGAAAAGTGAATAATCACTTGACGTATAAAAAGGTCAAAAATACGCAACAAGCATACAAATTCAAAACAAGATGGGTTCCAGGGAGCGGAGTCAAGTAATTTCTTTGGAAATGAAATGTGAAAACTCACTGAGTCCATAAACCAGGGAGAAAAAGTTGGAGGTAATCCAATAGCAGAATACAGCCTGTAGAGAGTGATATAAACACGATGTTAATAGCCTTATTATTTATAAAGTGAAGGCAAAATGTTCATGAATTTCACATAGAACCCAGGATATGTATTCGGACTAACGGCAAAGAGAGAAAATAGACAATTTTCTTAAAATAAAGCATTATATCCTCCAGTGTTTCCAAGAAGTGGCTAATTACCCCCAGCTTTTAGACATCAGTTATTTAATCCCCCATTTTATCTAAAACCCGATACTAGATAATTGTCCTGGCATTTTCTTCCATTGTTCTATCATTTTAAAGTTTTACTCTATCCATCTATTCAATTAGGAAATCAATTATTTGTATCCCATGGTGGGTGTCCTTAACATTCAACATGAACATACAAGCTTTACAAATAATGCACAATCTTGCACAATTAGAAGTTGCGACATGTACCTTGGGAAAACCTGCAGTAAATGGAATTGACAGGGCTGCAAAGCCCCTTGAAACATTCTTGATGGTGCCAGCGGATGGGTTTCCTTCCAAACCTTCTTGTGCGTTGCACTGAAAAAAGAATGAACTTTCACTTGACCAGAAAAAAAGGAACACAAACCTAAGAGAAGGAAGTCTCGAAAGAAAAGAAAACATGCTTCCAAAAGGATTCTGATCACAGTCCGTACACAAAAAGTATATGTTGAAAGGAAGAGCCCAGAAAAAAAGTGATATACCTACAGGTACAAATGAAATGACAGACCAGGAGAAGCATGGTTTTGCGGCTAAAGGAGTTTTAAGCTTACCGGATTTTGCTCTCTCCACCAATAGCATCCATACTTGACTTTTCTTAATGTAAGCTGTAAAGATGAAGCAAGAACACTCCTCCTAGAGTGGTGTGTCCATGTTCAACAAATTATTGTGTGGGATAGAAAATGGTGCTCCCAAAATCCCAGATACAACTAGTTTGGTTCACACAAAAATGTATGTATCAGTCTTGGAAATTGAAAACATGATAATGCAATTGGGTTTTGCAGGAGGCCTATCTTTAGAATTTTCACTGTACGGCTGCAAGTGGCAGATAAAACAACAAATTATTCTTTTGTCTTACTCATGGCAGCAGATAGAATTAATCTGGCACTTCTGCCCCCCAAAAGCTGGCTGCTGAGGAGGATGAAGAATTGGGGTTTTATGCATCAGGCAGTTTTGTACTAAATAAGAAGGAAGCAAGGAAAGATAACCATCAAGATGTCTCAATGACATATCTTGGGATCCACGGGGAAAAGAGACAGACTGATATATTTTGACATACAAACAGTAGATAAAGTAAACCAAAATGCTAACCTCAACTGTGATCCAAAATGTCAATGCCGTTAAAACTGGAAAAATATACATGCTATCCGGAGTTGTCAAATCAGTAAACCAAAATGCTCCACCATGTTTAAAAGATGGAACCTTTTCCACCATGTTTGATATCTACATACAGAATGATCAGATGAATAGTGAAAATGATAAAACATATAACACTTGAAACAATTGATGGAAGGGAAAACACTATCAAGTATGGTAAAGAGGAATGGACCCTTACAGCGAGGAAAAAACTGACAAAGACAGGACCTTGAATCAAAAGTCCCTTCAATGGAGTAAATGGTGTAACACCATATCTGCGACACCAAATACGTAATTTTATTGGCTTAAAAATCATATGAAAACAGCCTAGGCATTGTGAATTTTTTTTCCTTGTTATTCACTGAATGGAGTACAACAAATTGTAAATTTTACAAAGAAGCAAAATGGGAAGAATTCAACGATCGCGCAGGAAATCACTGATGAGGAGAAAAGATTGCTCAACTGTCCAAATATGGAAACAATCACAATTCAATATTTACAACCTATACCAGCTATATAATTCAAATATGCCAATACAGGCCAGAGGATTCTCCATCAACCCAGTGAAGCTGGGCACTGTGTTTTTCATTTCCAACTTGCTTTTAATGACTTCAACGCTTGAAAACCCCTTAGTCAACATGTTTGCTATTTGACTTTTGATAGCTATACATAAGGAGCGCACATTATCCTGCTGTTTAGTTTTTCTTCAATGAAATGGCAATCCATTTCTACATATTTGCAAGACCAAGCTGAACAGCACCGTGAGCTATACTAATGGCTGGCTTGTTATTACTTATTATAGTGAAATCTCGTGCTTCTTCCACCTTGATCTTAATGTCAGTATGTTATTAATCTAAAGAAGCTTAGAGATTCCATGCTCAATGGTATGGACTCAGCCTGCGAACTTGATCTTTGCATCTTGCTGCTTTGGACTCAAATAAGTACATATTTTTTATACCTGAACAAAGATAAAGATTTCCATTGAGTTCTGACCTACAAACATAAATATTTCCATTGAGTTTTGACCTAGAGAGCAGCACTTGGATGTGAACAATTACGCTTCAGAATAAAGAAACAAATTCAGAAGCAGCTGAAATGGATCTAGAATCCATCTTTAGAAATTTTTCTCTGAATCACTTCCTAATCAGAGTAAAAGCAGTAAGTTACAACCGCTATTTGATTTCTGAAAACAAGTTATAATTAATAAAAAACTAGAAAAAGTTTTTCAGAAAATGAATTTTAAATTAGCCAGTTAGCCTAAAAACCTACAACCAAGCTCATTCTTAGTTCACATGGCTAAATAAACGAGCTTTGTTAGCAACAACTCGGTTCAATTACAGCCTTAGCCCATCAATAGAAAGCAAAACAAACAATCAAAGCAACAATTAATTTTACAAAGCTTCGCTACTGAATAAATTATTGGACTGATTCTTAAAACGAAGTCAAAATGACAACTTTCCCTTTCTTTCCCCCTCAGCTCAGTCAAAATACAAGCTTCTAGTAAAAAATAAATTGCCAATATTAGAAGAGCTTCCACAAAGTTTCCAACATAAAAGCTCTAAAGTTGGTCATAGATATCATTACTCTAAAATCATTAGGGGAAAATTGATGAAAATCAAGTTACTAAAACTTTTCGCTAACAAGTTCTTTTGTGTTGCATCGGTTTTCGGTGACTTTTCTGCTAACCAAATCGGTGCAAATCAAGTTACTAAATCTTTTAAGGCCATAAAAATTGGTCAATAAATAAAATTATGCATTATTTTGAAGTCTCTCTTCTCCAAAAGTTGATTCAAGTCAAGTTACTAAATTGCTAGGCCACATAATCAGAACCATATCGCTGTATTCACATCAGTCTCTGATACAATAATTTTTTAGCACATTATATAATTGTAAGGTGAACAAATTCAATAGCATTTAATAGGGTGATGGCACAATGCACAAAATCTCTTAAACCATGTTAAGTAGCGTAACTTTTAACACTAAGCTAAAAACATGTGAAATGGGTTATCGTATTGATGTTAGTGCTTGTTATAAAGCTTGACCGCACGGTTAAACAGAAACAGATATTTATGGTAATCTCTCTCCATTGGTCACAAAGGAAAGGGGCATACTCCTTGAATAGTGCCTGCATCTGTGCCTGACCTTCAGCAACAGCAGTAGGAGTCATGCCCTGCAAAAATATAAAGAAGCAATACAGATAACTATTATAGACAGTTTGAGAAAAACATAAATTACGTCCAATTACAGCCTGATGCCTGTACCCTATTCTGCATATCTTCCTTGATCTCCTCCAACTGTGGTCTTAGAAGCTGCATAAGATATGCAAGTCATTAAAAACAAGCTAAATACGTCAAACAAATAAGCAAGGTCACCCAATATGGTACACCGAGAATAACAACATCGTTTTCATGTAGCATCAACACAACGAGGAAAAATGAATGAAATTATGAGACTAAAAAACATTTAGAAAAGTAACTAACTATACTAACCTCTGTTACTATGCATAAACAAGCAAAATGGTAATTCAACTGAATATTTTAAATCTAGATAATACCACAAAGTGGAAGATCGCAAGAACTGTAACAAATTCTCCAAATAAAAGCTCAGTAAATCTGTGATGACTGTGTGTAGAGTTACTTTACCAGGACAATTTGAACTCTAGATCAAACATCCAAGGTCATTAATCTCAGTTCAGCGGTCTAACATTAGTTCACACATAAGAGACACCACCAATTCTCATTTCTCGGTGCCACAAAATACAGGGAAAAAAAGAATCAACCATTTAATCTAGCCTTCTTATGTGAAAAGGCCATGAGTTGACGCTATAATCATAAATGCCGTGTACAACCCAATGTTCATCGTTCTTAATTTTTTTTTTTTTTAACATGGGTGTTCGAGCCAGCTCACGCACACCTCGACTAATCCCACGGGGCCCTCGAGTTTTCAACCAGTACTCACCTCAGTGGCCCTGAGGAAAGTCGAACTAGTGACCATTGAGGGGGCAAACCCAAAACTTCACCACATCGTTCTTTTGTCTATTTGGAAGACAAACTTTTTCCATGAGAATGGTAACAGAAGGAGATAACTACCAGCATTTGTGAGGTTTTGACCCGAAAAGCCGCAAAATTATGAGTATTGGAAAATTTCAATAGCAATACGTTGCCAAATTTTCAAAAATCATGAAATCACAATTTTGGTTTTGGCAGTTAGAAATAATTGGCCCAGTTATTATGTAAACAATATGGAGAATAATTTACTCTGATATGACGAGTAAGACAAGGGCCCCGACATGTAGACATAGAATGATTTAATAGGCAATATTCGATATTTAAACATCTTAAAAGTGCCAGCATTTGCCAATATAAAAGGAAATAACAACGTGAAATTCAAGTGAGCAAAAAGCATGAGCAAGAACTTACGGTAAATTTCGAAGTTGCTTTCAGTTGATTTACCATAAGAGGAAGAGCTAGCCACCGAATCACAAGGGTTGTCGCAATTATTGATGCCCACCTAAACAAAATCAAGTTTCCAAAAAAAAAATCTTGATTTCATCCATCTTTAAAACATTTCAGCAACAATATGATGCACTGCCAACTCAAGCTAGATTCTGATTCGTGCCTCAAAGAGCCAAATTTTCACATCTTCAGAAAATTTTACTACAAGCATGTCTGGCTAAACTTAAAATTTTTATTTACAAGTAAATTTACTTACAAGTTTTAAACTAAATACTTTTTCTTACTTTTGGGAAGTAAGCAAGTTATTTTTATTGATAGCAGGTTAAGAGTTGAGAGTTACTTAAAAAAATAAGAAAAAAATACTTTAAAGCTGAAAAAAAAATGTTAATTGTTGTTCAAAAAACATTATTTTTAAGATTGGACAAACAAGCTCTAAAGTAAGTATCTATACTTCTTACAAGTTTTCAAATTTACATTAAAATTCTAATACAGCATGTGTGTCAATCTAAAATTTTCATGAATAGTGCGTTGTCTGATCCTCTCTAATTCAAATTTGAAACAAGTAACATTTCTAACAATTAAGTTTAACATACTAACTAGTCAAAAAATAATTCATTAGGTTTTCCAATAAGCAATTTCTTAAAAATAACAGTAGAAGAAAAGATGCACAAATGCCAGTTGATGAAATGACAGTATTGCTCTCACCAATTAAATCCAGTAATACTGTGAACATAATCAATCAAGTATTGGAGAGCCGCCACCGGAAAATACGAATCAGCAGCCGCAATTGCCACCTCATTCACCACCGCCCCAGCCTCGGCTGTCTTATCCGCCAGAACCTCCACCACATCATTCACAATCTCAATCTTATCCGCTGCCCCTTCACCCACACTAGCTGCCGACATATATCTCGCAAAAACCGGCCCATAACTAACCGGAATCGAAAATCTGTAATCTCGAAACAAACTTTTCGACCCATTAACCCTGCAAAAACTACTATTTCGGGTCCCCAGAAATCCTTGCTGGAAAAAATTTGGGATTTTTGGGTTTTCCCAAATGGGATTATTACTGGGGTTTTTACAATCATTGTCATCACGGTGTATACATGAGAACGAGGGTCCGAATCGTTGCTGATAAAGGTGGTTTGCTCGAGCTGTTAACCTACGTCTATAAGCCATTATTTTCGCTTCCTAGTCCCTAAAAAAAGACGTACATCTATGAACATAATATTCTTGATTTCATGAGCGCCATCTACCCTCGGGCTCGGGCTCGTTCAAACACTAGCCGAGCTCGACCCACGAGCTCCTAGTCGAGCCGAGTCACAAGCTCAAGATATTTTTTTATTTTTTAATTTTTTTGAACTTTTTTTACGAGCCCATTGAGTTCGTTAGTCGAGCCGAGTCACAAGCTTAAGAATTTTTGACCTTTTTAATTTTTTAAATGTTTTAAACTTTTTTGTTCACATTTTTTACGAGCCCACGTGGGCTCGTGGGCACAGTCCATGAGCTCAACGAGTCGAGCCTTGCTCGGCTCGTCGCGTGAACCCCCACTCGGCTCAGCCTTGTCCCGAAACATTCCGGAATAGTCCATGGGCTAAACTTTGACAAGCCGAATCGATGAACTACTCGGCTTTTTTTGTCACCCCTATAAAATAAAAAATAAAATAAAATAAAATAATTGCTTAAAGTTCGAGCCTTCCATTAAAACTCTAACCTTTGCACGAATGTTTGAAGTGGAATTGAAAGTGAGAAAAAATATACGTCTTTATTATGGTGTTATGGGTGTAACAAGTTGTGTGCGAGAGAGGAGGGTTTTGGGATTTGTGTCTTTTCCTCCCTCTATTTTGGAGGGGAAATTTTTTTGCGCGAATTGGGCATATTCTTCTTTGCGGAGGAAGAAGATTTGTGCGTGAATGATAATGCGATTATCGTCGTGTTAAGTTCCCGTATGGACCTATTAATTTCAATTCTATTACATTCCATTTTTCTCTCTCCTATTTTCAATCACACAATCTTCCATAAAATAATATTACACAAAAATCGAAAACTTTTCCTTCTTTTTCAACCACATATTTTTCAAAAAAATATTATTCCACACATTTTCATTTCTCCAAAATGGGGGCCAAACGGGGGCTTAAATATGTTATTACATGTCATGAAAATCATGTTTTTCATTAGTTGTCATTCTAAAGAAAGTCATAGTAAATCGTAATGTTCGTGATGGAGTGATTTAAGATAGTTGGACCTAGATAGATTGTGAGCCATTGTCGACATCACCAATGTTGATGCACCAATTTACGTCTTTTTGGAATAAATTTCTACTTCAAGATTTAGAACGAGACTTACACTTCTTCAGTCCTTGTATCAGTGTCAATATTAGCCATTCGTCAATGTTAAACCTTCTCTCTAATGCTAATGCTATGCAGTAAAATTCTAAAATTAGTAATAAATAGATTTACAATGGCATTCTTAAGTGCTTTAATTATAAAACATACATAGCCCTCTACCTATGCACAAAATTTTCATTGTAAGTTCTCTGTGATTTTGTTTGTTATACTTTTACAGTAGTTTTGTGGTCTTCTTTGATAAAATCCACCTTTAGAATTAATTTGTAAAGGGGAGGGAGGGTTTCATGTGACTGCAAACTTACAAAACACGATTTTCATGTGCAATATGGACCTAAAAGGTAGTTGAAATAGTCCACTTTTCTTTAGAGCCAATGTTCACGAATGCTTATTTTTCGAGCTAAATGAATATTTACTGCTTAATGACATTATTCCTAAGTCTCTCTTTTGCGAAGGTCCCTCAATTAAAGGCACGCCTGCTCTAATACTATTCTTACAACTATATTAGTAGAAGTCGGCCATAAAATTGATTTTGAGGAGGATACCGAATTTATTTCGAGGATGGCTTTCACGACTTATATACTCGATTTTAAGGAGGGTACCCAACAACTTCCACAAAATTTGTTAATCCAACTACAAATTGACGACATAGCAAAAATGGCACTATAACTCGATTAATTTTATTATATGCGAATATCAATGTAAGTATAACGCTAACAAAAATTGCTGGACTAATGATGTTCTGAGGACGACAATGAATACGAGGAAGACATCGACGAGCAAGGCGTCCCAACTGAACTGTCCGGTGAATTGCGGCATAAAGGGCATGTCCCATTGAGTTTAAGCCATTCATCTATGCACTTGGCATGAAAATAGTGGTTGCACTCTGGAATGGACCTTAATGTCTCCTTGGGCTCGTAGTCGGATAGGCATATCGGACAAGTGCCGTCACTAGACTTCGGGAACCTCCGGCTCTCCCCAAGCACCGTCATCGGGTAAGATGCAATGGTTGGCTCATCGAGGCCAGCAGCTCTGACCACCGGCTGCTGAGAGATGGTAATGGTAGGGAGCTCATTAATGTTTAAACGACTACGGTTACTCAAAACCCTGACCCTACCAAATGCGAAACAGGCAAGTCCGATTAAGCACAAGAGTCCCGGTACTCCAATGCCAACGATAATCCCATATTTGGCACTTCTGGGAAGACCTGAAATATAAATTTAACAACAGATGCTATTGGTAAAAGTACAAACCTATATTATGCAATTCTTAAAGGATGCAAAATACTGGGAAGAAACAGCAGCAACAAACAATATCAACACGACACTAAGCTCTATTTTATTCGTCGTTGCGTTGAATATAAAAAGTGGAATAATCTTCCTTGAATCATCATACTAAAATCCAAATTGAAATCAACGCCTTGCGTGTATATTAGGTATACATTTCATGGATCAATTATATTCATTTGGACACCATTTTTGACTCATTCCAACATTATTAAAGCTACTGTTCACAGTACTCACAACCCAATCAATATCTAAATAAAAGGTAGAGAGCATTTATTATGTTCTTATTCAATCCAGTTTACCATCGTGTAGATTAATCTTTTGCAGGCTTAAATAACAAGGACAATAGTGATCAAAAGACTGTTGTTGAGAATTAAAGAATGGCCTTGAACATGATCAAAAGACTGTTATTGAGAATTAAAGAATGGCCTTGAACATGATCAGAAGACTGTTATAAAAGGATTTCCTTTATTCCCATTGATTAGACCTAATTTTTCTGCTATATTTAGCAATAAACCAAACCATGAGCGAAAAAGGGATGCATCTGACCACAAATTTATTGGGACAAGGATTAGTTTTTTGTTGTTGTCGCTATAATTCTGATGCAAATCTGAGGAAAAATTCCAGCACTTCATGTTAGATAGAATAAAACTTACCATCATTAGCAGGTCTTGAGCAACCGACTTCAAGAAATGTATTGCCTTCGAACCCACAAATCCCACCATCAGCTTCACAAGATCTGCATCGAGGTTCATTCCATGTCAACTGAAAATCCTCCCTGAGTTGTCCTGATGACCAGTATTGAGGAGCGTAGCGCTGTATTGGAACTGAAACATTTGAAATTATGCGACAGGATGGTGGAATCTCTTGAGCTGATGAATAAGAAGGCATAGCCATAACACTGTAGTTTTCCCTACTAAGGCAAAACAATGGAATAAGATTATACGACATGTATTCTGTCGCTTTGGAGGAGCAGTTAAGGAAAGTGAATTTCCTCGTATAGGTACCCTCGAAAGGAGTTCTCGAAAGACTGAAATTCAGGATTCTTTTTGAATCACAAAGATCAGGATCATTGATAAAAATGGCCTGACGAGTGTAATCTATGTAGTCTACTACAAATTCACCGGACAGTGGAAGGCTAAGAATTGTTTGGCTTTGGTTGTTGCAAAAAAGGTGGAAGCCCGGATAGCCACAATGCTCCGGTTGCCGGCCTATCAGCCGGAACGGGAACCGGATTCTCGGCCCAACACCATCACAAGATGCAGGACTGCAAACATCAGCACAAAGAACTAGTTGTTTAAAGGAAAAGAAGAAGAACAAGAAGAACAGTGCTAAGGTTTCCATGTGGTTGAATAATCAGAATTTTGTGTTGATTCTAGCAGAACAATGTTCTCTTGGGCATAAACAAAAGCTTTAGGGCAGATTTCCTAGTGTTTATTCAGTTGGAAAACACAGAGAAATTGGGGCTTGGGACGGGGGTGGGCCGTCGGGGGTTTGTAAGAATTGATCTTGTAACAATTTTCCTAAATTTTATCAGTGCTAAGAAAAATTGCGCCAATCATATCAGGCTATCTGGTAGTTTTGGTTTCTAGACAAGTAGAACTTCATTTTCAGACAAAGAAAATAGAAAAAAAAAATAAATGAAATTGATTAGTGGGGTTCCAAGAAGTCAACTATGAGCCGGGAAATGTATAGTGTGAATATAGATTAAGCTATGATTCTAGTTGAATCAACTTGGCTAAAATTTTGAATTATACTTATAAGTTGAAAAGTCTTTTATAAATAAGTTCTAACATTTTTCTTTTGTCAACTTCTGATACATGAAACCTTTACAAAATATATTAATGATCTACTTGATCGAGAGAATTGAATGGCATAAAATAGTGCTGTTAAGAAAAAAATAAAAAAATAAAAAAAAATGAGCAACTAAAAATCTTTTATTTATTTATTTATTTATTTTTAATCATGCACTAACTGGTTGGATATGTCACCTAGCTCTCGAGATTTTCAATACTCAGGTGCACATACATACACAGAGACATTGACAAAGTGGGACAACAATGTTGAAATGGAAAATGCTAATAATGTACATATAGCATTACACCCCCTCACATGGAGGGGGGCCCACACAATAAAATATCTATGTCCCCCTCATGTGAGAGGGATGTAATTCATTGTGTACACCTCATAATATACACATAGCATTTCGCGATTGAAATATAACTCTCTTTCTTTTACTTTTTAATTCCCAATTTCTCCACTCCTTAAACCTTTTTCATTTTAGGCATTCATTAATGCGAGGTCCAAACCACATGTTCCTCACGGTTTATAGATTATTGACGACTTGCAATGTATAAATATTACTGTTTATTGGACTAAATTTACAAATAATGGGATCGTTCCTCCTACTAAAAAATTTAACACATTTATTTGACAAATAAGCAAGACATTCAATTTAAATTAATCCAACGCTCAATATTTTATGGATCTGAAGTGATTATAACAAACTCTTTCATGATTTTAGCGAAATATACATTGAGCGTTGGACTGATTTAAATTGAATGTCGCGATTATTTGTCAAATAAGTATATCAAAATTTTGAGTAAGAGGAATGGTTCGGTCCTGTACAAATAATACCAATTCCAAGTTTCAACATCTATAGTATGTTCAAATCGTCTCTAAAATCATAATTAGGTTTCATAATAAAAAAGTTATTCCTAGTTTGACATAAATTTTTCGAATGCATTTTGACAATATGAATGTGGATATAGGATTAAGGATTCAATTTTATTTTGAAAATCTTATGAAAACAAGACAATATAGTATAGTTTCAATAATATCGTTGAATTTAAGATAATGGTTTCGATTTATGACTTTAAGGAAAGGAAAACCAGTTTGTTAGTCTGTAAGCATAATTCAACATAAAATAAATTTAATAGAAATTTTATAATGACTTGACTATTACCCCCGTTTGAACCTCATTGATTAAATTTCATTTTTCTCACTGCAATTTTCAATCACACAATCTTCCATAAAATAATATTACACATAAATCGAAAATTTTTATTCTTTTTTAACTACTCATTTAAAAATATATATATATTATTCTACCAATTTTCATTTGAAAAAATGGTGGCTGAAAACGGGCATAGTCTCTTCTTATGCGTATTTGAAAATAGTAATGCTTTTTATATTCAAAGAAAAAAAGGACACGCAATGAAATTTCCAAAATAAATTCTTAATAAACCCATCTCTCACTTTCAATCCTTTTCTATTATTAATTGCTATTTTTTGACTGAATAATTGAGTAATAAAAATAGCTAAAAACAAGCACCAACTCTTCCAAACTGTTTAAAGTTTTCAATCTAATGATAAAAGATAATATTATATAATAATACATTTACAGGATGAACAAAAAGCGCATCTAGTGTAGTGGTATCATAGTACCCTCCCACGGTACTGACCGGGGTTCGATTCCCCGGATGCGCATTTTGGTAATTTTGTTTTATTTTAATTTTTCGTATTCATGAAATATTGTTTAAATAGTGATTTTCTGTAATGGCTACAGATATATTTTGAAATAACTGTAAAAATAAATAAATAAAATAAAATAACTTTAAAAAGTAGTTCATTAAATTATTTTCCTAATTGATATGTTGTATTGTAAAATTAAGATTTGGGGCCCGTTTGGTAGGGATTTTGAGAATTGATTTTTTGACCGTTAGAAGAAAAGTTGGATCCACATGTGAGAGAAGAAGTCAAAAATTTCGGCTTGAATAGTAAAATAATAGTCAAAAAATCAATTTTTTGGGGCAAAAAATCCCTACCAAACGGGGCCATGATTTTTTCAACATTTTTTAACTAGAAATTTATCAAAATTCAGTAAAAAAAATATATATGAATTCACTAAAAGATGCACTAAAAGAGTACGCCAACTTGTAAGGGAATGCTTCTATCTATGAATTTGTTATGGTAATTATGAATTCACTAAAAGATACATATATTAATAGCAATAATTACCATTAACTTATATATAAAAATATCACTATTGGCCCCCTAACTTCTATGGCTTATTCCAACTTGGTTTCTAAATATGTTTCTTTCTTGGAGGGTCTAAAGATGATTCCAACTAGGACAAATATCTTGTACTAGATGTTTCTATTATTCTGTCAAAACCTTTTCTCCATTCTTTGTGTAATTATGGAGGGAAATAAATTGCAATCAGTTAATTAAATCAGTGAGTGCTAGTTATGGGTTGATAAATTGGTGGTTACACATGTTGGACATTTGTGTAGAAAGAAGCAATTACTCCAGGTAGAGACCTGGACTCAATTGGTTCCATTTTTACTACAGTAAAGTGTCAGGGATTGGTTTTTCATAAGCTTGAAAAATGAATGTGAGAGTTGATTCATTCTCTCTCTCTTTCACACACACACACAGAGAAGAGAGAAAGAGGGAGGAAAGGAAGGAAGGAAATGGAGTGGGAGAGAGAGAGAGTATTGATTTGACTTGTGAGCCTCAATATGTTTAAAGAACTTTCTACATTAATGATGCATCAAATGTTTGAGTNTTGGGGCAAAAAATCCCTACCAAACGGGGCCATGATTTTTTCAACATTTTTTAACTAGAAATTTATCAAAATTCAGTAAAAAATATATATATGAATTCACTAAAAGATGCACTAAAAGAGTACGCCAACTTGTAAGGGAATGCTTCTATCTATGAATTTTTTATGGTAATTATGAATTCACTAAAAGATACATAAATTAATAGCAATAATTACCATTAACTTATATATAAAAATATCATTATTGGCCCCCTAACTTCTATGGCTTATTCCAACTTGGTTTCTAAATATTTTTCTTTCTTGGAGGGTCTAAAGATTATTCCAACTAGGACAAATATCTTGTACTAGATGTTTCTATTATTCTGTCAAAACCTTTTCTCCATTCTTTGTGTAATTATGGAGGGAAATAAACTGCAATCAGTTAATTAAATCAGTGAGTGCTAGTTATGGGTTGATAAATTGGTGGTTACACATGTTGGACATTTGTGTAGAAAGAAGCAATTACTCCAGGTAGAGACCTGGACTCAATTGGTTCCATTTTTACTACAGTGAAGTGTCAGGGATTGGTTTTTCATAAGCTTGAAAAATGAATGTGAGAGTTGATTCATTCTCTCTCTCTTTCACACACACACACAGAGAAGAGAGAAAGAGGGAGGAAAGGAAGGAAGGAAATGGAGTGGGAGAGAGAGAGTATTGATTTGACTTGTGAGCCTCAATATGTTTAAAGAACTTTCTACATTAATGATGCATCAAATGTTTGAGTTTGATACCCCAACATGGATTACTGTTAAATATTTACTGTGCATCTAAATAGCAAGATGATTCCTCTTTAGATTATGTATCTCAGCATCAATAAACAACTGCAGCAGGGGATGATTGTGGAACATTTTTCTCAAGGTCTTCATCCAGCATGACCATGGGAGGAAAAGCTTCTGACCAGCCCAAAAGGACACCTGTGTCTCGAGAAGAGATTGATGCTATCATGGTAGGTAAGAACCACTGAGCACACATAATTATAGGAGTGTTATGAGCTCATTAATCTATTATCACCTCTTAATCTTTCAGTCTCTTCAGTTCTTCATTTTGTTTGTCTCCAATTTTGCTATATATTTTTTATTCATTTGTACTTTCTTCTAAAAGAAACATAATATATCTATGTTTCAAGTTGCAGATGTGAGGTAAACTAGGCTAGCCTCAATTTGGATTTAGTTAGTGAATTACAACTTTTAGTTATTGTATTATCAATGTGTTGATGCATTCAAATATCCATGAAAAATTTATCTTGGTTTTGCAGTTGTAGAATAAAAATTTGAAAATTTGGTTGTTGGTACATGGTACTTGTTAGGAATGTTATTACTAACCATAGAGGATTGTTTATGCAATTTTGTGGTGTATGATATGATTGCACCTCTATCCTCACTTCATTTAGAGTCCAAATCTTTGCCTTCAATGAGTGATAATTTGGTTTTTGTAATCGATTCTCAAATCTTCGCTTTGGCATTTAGTAACTCGGTTCTCCCCATACTAATTGTTGATCATTTTCTCTTCTCACAGTTGAGCAGCTGTATCTGAACTTCTCCCGGAATCTCGCAGTGAGAAACGACATTTTAACAAGTTCTTGGCTTTCATATCCATACATTTGGAGAATTCGACTGAATCCCCTTTTTTTTTACTTTACGAGCATGCAAATTACCGTCTTTGATTGATGGGTTGTACGCAAATGGAGAGAAAATAAGATACGTGCATAAATATCTATTCCTGTCCGAATTCGGACTAAGTTGGAGATTATACAAGTGAATGAATATCTCAAGTAATGAATATCAAACATTCCCCCTTAGCTACAAAAGGCTAAAAACCAGTTCCAGTAAGTTGCTGATTATGCATTATTGTACAAAAAGTACCGTGAAAGCAAGTTCTCATAGCAGATGAGTTTAAATTCACATCATGAACTGTTCTCCTCTTTCTCTACCATGCTCTCAAGGATTGCAGACCTAGGGTTCGCCATTGGCGGCCCCTTTTCGCGACGCTCGAGTTCGTCAAGCCGGAAAGTGACGAGTCTATCCCAATTCCCACCTTCAAACAGAACCCCAGCCTTTCCATCAGTAATTCTTTGGACAATACCACAGTACATATAAAAGGGGTTATTAGGGTTCTTGACAATGGCTATCATTCCTGGCAATAACAGTGGCAATTCCGGTGCTTTTGGCCTCTTTACAGAGTTTGGAGTAAACTCGACAATGGCTGATTCTCCCTTCTTAAGTGGTGGATTTTGTTCAATGAACTTCATGAGTCCTATTTCGCCGCCTGGAAATCCACCAGTTAAGCCTAGTAACTCCTTTTCAAATTCATCTCCTGATATTTCTGATGCTGGTGGTGGTGGCTTTTCTTGATCTTGAGGGTTTTCCACTGGCGGTGCCTCCTCCTCTGGGGTGGCGGGAGATCTTTTCAGTTCTTGTTGGAGACCTTCTTCTCCATTGCAGAGGCCTCTACCTCCCAATATCTCATAGAGGTTGAATTTTGCTGTGGGAGTAGATTTGAAAGATGAGGGTTGTTTTGGAATTGTGAAGATTGATTTATGAATGGATTTGGAGAAATTGGGTTGGCCAAGAAAGTGGGATTTGTGAAGAAGAGGACCTTGAAGGTTTGGGAAATGGAAAGGGGCCGCCATGAATTCTCAAATGACGTAGAGAAAAATGTAGAATGGACTGGAAATATTTGTTGTTCTAACGACGGCCACAAATAAATTTGTGCATTATCTGATGTTCGTTTTTCCACCAATTAATCAACTCATTGGCAATGTCCATTATCCATAAGAAAACAATCTCATGGGGCCGTATTAAATTTTATTTTTTTTAACGTGTGGTTAAAAATGATTTTAGAATTTATTATTATTATTATTATTTTGAAAATCTATCTCAAACTTTGTAAGGAACTTTAAAAAAAAAAAAAAAAAAAAAAAAAAAAGGGGTCTCTCCAACTTTAAGGGTTCCTCTCGCCCTCCGCCCCTGGAGTATCGTGAGAGAGGTTAATCGTCGGATGTGCCTCAACAGGTCGGGGAACAAAAGCTGCCTGTACACTGGTGCTCACAAAGAGTCTCAATCCATATTTAAGGAATCGAACTTTCACACTTCGGCTGCCAGCAACGCTGAGTATACCCCACCCTTATCCTTTGTACCACTGGGATATGCACCGGGGGCTTGTAAGAAACTTTATCTTAATTCTTGAGTTGTCGCACCGTTTGTCCCCAAGAATGCATGTTTGGGAACTGTTTATAAACAGTTTGTT
>NW_019231313.1:179414-182788 GCF_002742605.1 Olea europaea var. sylvestris
AAATTTATTAAGGAAATTAAAAAAAAAAAAAAAAAAAAAAAAAAAAGGTTGAGCTCCAACTTTAAGGGTTCCTCTCGCCCTCCGCCCCTGGAGTATCGTGAGAGAGGTTAATCGTCGGATGTGCCTCAACAGGTCGGGGAACAAAAGCTGCCTGTACACTGGTGCTCACAAAGAGTCTCAATCCATATTTAAGGAATCGAACTTTCACACTTCGGCTGCCAGCAACGCTGAGTATACCCCACCCTTATCCTTTGTACCACTGGGATATGCACCGGGGGCTTGTAAGAAACTTTATCTTAATTCTTGAGTTGTCGCACCGTTTGTCCCCAAGAATGCATGTTTGGGAACTGTTTATAAACAGTTTGTTGGGCTGTGATGTTCATTCAGTCCATTCAGAGTGATGTTGATATCTTGGGCTTGGCCTATTTTTACTTACTAATCCATTGCCTAATAATTCAGATGAAGAGATCCAACTCCAAAACCCAATATATAGCTAAAAACGCATTCAGTAGAAGCAACTTTAGTTGGCACTTAATGTTGAAGTCGCCAATTGCTTAAGATCGTTGATCATCATCTGAGATCAACGATGATTGTGTGGAGTAGAAATAGGGTTTGGTGGGTTGTCCTAACTAGTTGAGCAATCTGATTTTCGTTGGTATCTTTTGGAATTCTTTCTGATTCTGCTTTTTTCTCTTCGTTTTCTTTAGTCATTTTCAACCTCTGATTAGATGATTTCTTGAGATTCTTTGAGTGAAACTTGAGTCTCTATAATTCTAAGTTCGAGAAGAGCATGTGATTTCAATTTCGATGCCTTCTGGTTCATAGAGGCAGTGTCGACTATACCATTGAAAATCTAGTTTTGAGGCTTCTAATTTGTATGAAATGGTACAATGTTCTGAACTGTAGATCGTAGAATTCAAAAAATCCTTTTCTTGTGTCTTGAGTTGTAATTTCAAAGATAAACAATTCTATAAATGAGTAAAGTTTGTAAATTTTACAAAATGCATAGAGAAAAGTGGTACAGATTCTAAACATTGACCCAGGGGGTGTTTATATAAATTTTTTTTAAATTAAAAGCTGATTGTAGTATTCTATCTTAGTAGGAAGAGGCTGGTAATCCTCATCCATCACCACTAGTGTTTCGCATCTTTTTAGATGATAATTACATAACATTAAATGATAGGTTTATTTAAATACAAAATTACATGAATCATTTAATTGAACTTATATATTATAGTTACCGGAACGAGTACTCTAACACCAATAATGCTATATAGTGTTATACAAAGTGGCCCAAATACTTTCAAATAACGCATTTTTTAAGTCCGGAAATGAATCTGATCGCTTAGATTTAAATTTCACCAAACAAATAAATTTTGTTTATTAAAATCCTATAAAATTTCTATATCTCATTCATTTATTTTATAATAATTTAATACTTAAATTTTGTTCATTAAAATCCTATAAAATCTTTGACCTAATCTCATTCATTTATTTTGCCCTTGTTTGTTTTTCATTATTTCTCATTAATATTAAAAATATTATCGTTCTCTATCACATTAAACCACCATATTTAAAAATCTATCTCTTGTGTAAAATTCGTAACGACTATATTTTTCATTCTCATTCTTATGTTAATGTTACTCAAATGGGGACTTTATGGTAGTTTAATACTTAAATTTTGTTTATCAAAACCCTATAAAATCTCATAATATCCTCCCCCTAGCCAACGTATCCAGCCTCCGCTCACCCTATTTTAAAATTAAATGCATTCAAAGTGTTTCAATTTTCAATGTAGAAAAATAATAAAATAAACTAGAGAAAAATTAATTAAAATAAATAATAAATATTTTTTGTAGTAAATTTAAGTGTTAAATATAAAAAACTTATTGGAATACTTCAAAATTTTAACTCTTTAAATTTACAGATACTCTCTAAATAAAAGAATATACTCCTTAACAATAGAGTCTTGAAAATGCTCTTACATGCTAAACTTTATTCTAAATAAATTTGAAAGGTCGGGTTGAACAAAAATGATTTATTTTTATATTAAAAGACACAAAAATAGTTGCAACCGCAACGAATATCCCTAATAAAGTAAATAAAGTAAAGGACAAAAATTATCGCGGCACAAAAATTGGAGTAAAGAGAACACCGAAAAACACAAAAATCTTAACAATCATCAGCAGCGAACAGCAAACATTAGACGACGAAGATTGGAAATACGAAATGGCATTTCAAGAACTAGAGAAAAATAAATTGTTTCAATGTGTACTTTCAGGAGAATTATGTATCCGACTTAAATTTACTAACCCAGACTCATCAGACACTGGCATTATTTCGTCGCATGACTCGGACACATCAGAATTAAGGAAGGTACCACATTTAGTATAACCCGACTTCAGTTCCTGAGCATTACCTGCAGATTCGGTAGGCACCTCCTTGATCCCAGCAAGCAAATGAGTATTGGATCCTTCGCTATCCAGAAACAAGTGGTTCTTCTCAGCAATATGCTCGTGCGGTTCCAGGTTTGAATCCATATCCACATCCGTATTTACCTGGTCCAAGACAGGCGACTCTTCTGATTTCTCCGTTATATTCATAATAAAAGGTACACCGAGCTTCTGATGCAAGTTCCTAGAACTCCCTTCCATGATAGGAGAACAATTTGGATGTTCGACCTTCTCATTAGAGTTTGGAAGACCAATTTCAATGTCTACCATATCATCAGCTGGAGACGGCTCCTCAACAAATTTATCATTCTCCTCATTCAATTCCTCCTGATTCAATTTAGGAATTGACTCGACCTTTGTGCTCAGAAGTGAGAGCTTCTCTTCATTTATAACTCTAAAGACTGATGCCTGCCTCTTATAATGGGACGTTGCTTTCTGCAATCTCAAGGGAACACCAAAGTAAGAAGAGAGAAGGATTAGTTCACCATTTACTGAGTCGTCATGATCAACTCCTTTACAATTTCAATTATGTGATTTATAAAAGCTACTTTGCTTTAGTTTTTAGTAAGGAGGGCCATAGAGTATTAAAGAACAAAAATAACAAAAAATCTGATCTATTCAGTCGTCCAATTGTGCTTGGTGCTGCTGCATACCAAACATGCTCTCAAGGACTAAAGCACAGAAAGTGATTTCTCTTACTTTTGGCACCTCTAGCTACCCTAAAATTTTGCCCAAGATGATGTATAACAATCAATGACAATTATTCAGAATACCTAACAGAAAAACTAGGCCATTTCCAAAAGGCCTCGAACAAACTGCACACATATCGCTGGTGGCCACACACTATCATTTCAATCTACTTCTATGATACAGTTTGCATATGCACTAATATTACCTCAGCTTTAAAAAAAAAAAAAAAAA